>NW_010225133.1:271-12591 GCF_000690775.1 Eurypyga helias
ATGTCATACCTCGGCCATGCTTCAGTGCTCGCATCTTCTTACCTCCTGCACGCCCGGCTCCCAGGTCCGGCGTATTTTAACTACCTTATCTTTTTCGACAGTTGCTTTCCGGAGAAATGCATATTTAATGATCTGCCTCTAGGCTTAAAGGCACAACAAAAGCACTTCGACATGCATTTAAAGCTGCATTTATTTTCAGGTACTATTGATTTTAATAATCAACCCATCTCTCCTTTCTTCAGGCCCGAGATATTTTTTTTTAAAAATATGTATTTTTAGAAGCGGATTTGATATTTCTGCCACTTGACACTGTTTAAGGCACAGCAGACACCTACTTATCAGGGCACTCCCCCTGAACAACAGTAGTATTTCAGAATTATTTCACCACCTCGCTTCATTATTCCTCAGCTCTACAGGAAATAAACCAGCGAACTTTGGGCGTTTAAAAGAATTTTTTTCTCCCCAGCCTTAGAAGGGAACATGCTTAACTTAACAATACACACATTAATCCGCCGCTTGCTGCCACTGACAAACTAACAAAACTTCACTTCCAAACAGCAATATTTTACCCTCGCCCAAGCACAGCAAGTTATCAAAATTCTCACAAGTCAGGAAGCACTCATTCCTTTTTTACTTGCAGTTATTTTCCTAAAGCATGTTTTGGCCAAAGTAACAAGGCATGGCATCCTGTAATTGCCACTAACCTCGAATTTACGTTCATCTCAACTAAAACGACCGACTATTACTCTGTTAACATACATGGGAACAATTTAATTTTAGTAGTCACACATCCATTTCAACAGCCAAATACTGTTTCAAGAAATTCATTATCATCGCCAGGAATTTTAACAGAAAGAGCTGAAAACGGAGAAAGCTGGGATGGGCCATGTTATAAGCTCACTTAGCTCTTTCTAGGAGAAAGAAACCGTGCCTAGAAATCACCCAAACCATTTTCAAAAATATGTGAATCAGAATTGTAAAAATAAAACTTCTAGAACAATGATTAAGTATAAATATGCCCTCTGAACTGCTAAGCTGACATTCTGTACGTTAAATTTCTTTAAGCCACAGGCATGCTAACACACACACACACTCTAAATACACCAAAACATATGAAATATAGTAAGCTTATAAAATCTAGCTACAAACTGACCAAAGCAAAGAAAAAAATCACATTTAAAAACCAGAATACAGTATCTGTGGAATGAGCATTGAATTCAATTAAAATGTGAACAATGTAAAAGGCTGCAGAGGATTTCTCTCACCATGCATCTTTTTGAGCACATTTGTAGCTTGGTAAAAACTACTAAAGATTGAGCTAGCTTCCTAAGATAGATTTCCTAACTCAAATATTTAAGTGACCTATTAGACAACACACAGGCATCAAAATGCTACAGAGCTAGTAATATTACTATACATTCTTGTGCAAATATATATCGAATATTAAAGTTAGATTTGTAATGGAAATTTTTACTTAGGGTCTCTTCAGGGGTTAATAACACCGAAGAAAGCATTCAGAAATTATTTAAGTCTTTTCAACTTCAGCCTACTTTGTTACTATAAATTCATTATGCATGTCAAAAGATTCAGCCATTTTTCTGAAACAATAATTGCACGCTGCTCCTCTAAAAAATTAGCTATCTTATCCATCTATAAATCCAGGTACTCTGCACACTGACCACTTTCCCAAAAAAGCACCCCACACATGCAGTCTTTCCGCGGAACACTAAAACAAACGCTCAAACGTCCTCAGAGGCCTCTCTCCGTAAAGACAAAGGCAGAATCCTATTGTTGAAAAAGTCAACCTTATTCTCGTGTTTCCAATAGTACCATTTATCTTTCAGGGTAAGGGACTGACCACCGCATCACGGTTGTGACATTTGTAAAGCATCAGATTCTCAATACAGTCTCTCCAGCATCAGCCAGCAAGCCCCTGAGCAAAGCATATTTTTAATGCAATCTTCCATCCCCACAAAAAGAAACTTGTCTTAAACAGCTAATCCAATATCAAAATGAAATCACAGGGTTGTTTCCCAGCCCCCCCCTCCCTCTCCTTACCATAAATGAGCAGTTTCTTGACTCATTAATGACAGTTTCCCTTAAAAGAAGTGATCTCATATCACTGAGCCCCTCTCCACCACGCATACATCCCAAAGGTTGCGGGTATCTTAGCATCAGTAGCCGCTAGCAAGCTCTCTCATACAGAGCCCAGATGGACTATACCAGAAGCCAATTCAGCGTTAATAACTACCTACTCTGTGCAGTTTAGAAGCCTTACGTGGCATAATGTCCTAGGCAACAGCAGCCGATTGAAACCGCAAATAAAAGACAACCCAATTCTCCAAAAGCATCAAAAGGAAAAAAATAAATAGAAGAATGATTTTTTTAAAAAATCTCTTACTTCCATAAGATTAAACTGAATCCTTCACAAACACATGAAAGGAGAAAAAACAGATGCTGCCCAGAAAAAGTGACAAAATATTACCTCATTATTTAACAAAGCAGCATTAAGCGTCCTGCTGATTTCAAACATCTTGCCACAGATTTTGGTTAAGAGAAACAGAAAGAATCCTTTGCAAGCCCTCTGTCTGCAAAGGGTTCTTCAATTTTCTTGCGCACAACAGAATAGTCAATATGTTATTTCCCTAGAGTTCGCACATTAAAACATCTAGTCAGTGAGCTGAATTTTCCCCTTATCACACTGTAGACTCCTGTTATATGTACTGCTCTCTTTGCAAGATTAGCCTGCCCCAAACATGGCTGTTGTTTAAACTATTCTTTAAAGTAACAGTTCACTCCACAGCCACCAGGTGGGCAGTGTACACAGATCCAAGTAACCATCTTAAAGATTTTCCTTGGAATAGCTGCTGGTTGTGATACACCGACTAAATCCCCCCCTACACTCACCAAGCAGAAGGGGGGGGAAAGAAGAGAAAAACCAAAACCAGTATTTTATGCCCTTTGCTCCCCTGAAGCAAGTTCACACATAAAAACCCTGGCATACCTTAACTTCTACCCTCAATTTTTTTTTTTTTAAAAGGACTTTAAGATTTACCATGAACATTTCATTCAGCAAAAAAATGACCTAGATGATAAAATCCAATCAGTCCCGAGAACAAAGTGTAATTAAAAGGGAAAGCATGCCCATAGAACAGGTCTGTATTGCAGAAGAAAAAAACTCAGCACTAGGTTCAGCACAACAGCATTTCACAGAAACACAAAATTCAACATGCAAATAAGTCACCTGGGTCCAGGTTGTTGGAAAATATGAACTGTACCTTGAAGCAAATTTGAAGACAACTTGATAAGATAGTGCTATGACGTATTTTGGCTGAAATTCATTTACGAAACCACTGTTGCACGCATCAGAGCACAAGACAAACACGGAAAGGATCTCGTTTTTCAACCGCACCCAAAACTTCGAAGTTAAACTACCCCCATTCTTACATGTCTGCAAGCTATTTAAGGCTTAGTTTTTTTTTAAGCTGAAGGTCAAATACCTCAAGGAATATTTCCATTACTACAAAAAAATATGAATTCACGCAACACTCCACAGCAACACCCACAGGCTTGAATGAGATTGGGATCTCATGTTAGGTGCTGTACAAACACATCTGAAAAGTAATTTCATACCAAAGGGTTTAGAAACAGCCTTTACAAGACTGAAGCAGAAGACAGGTGTGAGAGCAAACAATAAACAAAAAGCATCACAAAAAGCCTTTACCAGGTGGGATGAAGCGCCGGAGAATTAAGGCATCTCTAGCAACTACCTGGGCTAAAGCAGAACCCAAATGGTTTTTTACTGAGGTTAATGAACAAATGCATTATATGGACAAAGGCTTCTTCAGATTTCTCACCTACAAAGTACCATCACCCAATTCTTTCATTTACAGCAATCCTTGCTGAGTAAGTACATGCAGAGTAGTGATTTTCTTTGTTGGCCTTTAACTAATATTAAAGTGATGCAGTAATGACTTAACCTTCTTGAATATGTATTGAGTTTCAAGTCATCCCTTTTTATATGAGGAGAAAGGTTATTTGCATCGATTTCTGTTTGCATGAAATAAGCTTATTTTCTCATTCACCATATGCCTTGAACACTAATTAAAAGTGTCACTTTCTTCTAATGTAAGAAAGTAATCATTTAGTAAATAAGTATTCTTGGCTTTTTGGTCTTTGTGATAATCTATTTAAGGACTTTTTTTCCAGGTAACTTCAGGGCTTTGATTAAACACACTCCTCTGATTTGAAGTGTTTTACAAATGTTTTTTTTTTAATTTGGTAAGAAGTATGTAGAGGTGCATCTTTCAGGACCCACACTCCTCTTACCCCGAGGCAAATCCATCCAATCAATAAGCAGCCATTCACATGCCACCATCTGCCAAGCTGTAGAGCAATGTGGCTGGAACAGACCTCTCATAAAGCAGCAGTGGTCTCATTTTCAGTCTATTAGGGAAGCACCAGAGCTCTCACGTGCAAGGACACAAAACTCCAACTCAGACCCTGGCATACCAGTCCCTCCATGCACTGCTGCAGAACTCCTGTAATTTTTGCTGCTTGAGTTTTCATGCTAATCAAAGCAGGAGAGAGGAGAAAGTGATCAGTAACAGCCCTGTTTCACTGCAGTACAAAATAAAGAACTCCACTTAATTCTATCCTAATATGATTACAGCAAACCATTTAAATGCTGCTGCCTGCAAACTAAAACCTGGCATTTTCCATCACCTCATTTTCCACTCTTGCAGAGGACTAAACATTTACACCTGGAACTGTGGTCATCTTTTCCCAGACATTCCTATATCTAATCCTGATCAAAGGATATGCTGCTGTTTGATAAACAGGAGGGTGCAGGTGGACAAGGAACAAAGGAGAAGCATGCGAGAACAGAGATGGATTTGAACTACAAAATGATTTAATAGAAGACAGTGGGCTGGGAAAGGACATTACACAACGCAAGCACTAGGGTTTGCCCTATGCAGTAAATCAGGAACCTCTGCAGAAACAGTCTCCAGTTCAAGAAACCACATCAACAGAGTCTTTAACAACAGTGAGCTCACACACAGTCTTTTCCTCAGCAGATCTTGTAGTAATTTCAAATATACTCTGCCACGTATACCCCTGGCAGCCTCACTGCATGACTTACTGAAAAGAGAGCAATAGGAGAGAAAGGAAACATGTAGGGGTGCAAACTGCTCACAAACACACAGAGAGAAGTGAACTGTTTTAAAACCATTCATGAAGTGACAAACGTGAAAAGCTAAACACGCAATTCAGTGATGCTGAAAAGTCACCAACTCAGGTGGAAAAGTTAGGGCCAAATCATTCATGGCACCTAACCAAAAGTCAGACTTCAGGCAAGAGGATTGAAACAAAAATAAACCAGTCCAATTAAGCAGACTGCCCTTCTCTCTACATGCGTGCAAGAGACAGACCGGGGGCTAGAAGGAAAAGCAATGCCTAACCAGGTTATTTGTTTATACAGTAAGGGGTTTTCCACTGTTACTTGAACAGCTTACAAGCACTCCTATACATAAACACCACAGTTTGTTTAGATACTGAGTAGTTTAAAATACAACCAGCAAACCAAAGCACCCTACCAATGGCTCTGTAGAAATCAAGCAGTAGGGGATCAACACTGTAACATCGCATGACACTGAAAGTCGTCTTCAGGCGGCTGCTCTTTAAAGTTACCGAATTCATATATTTGAGGAAAATATGACATATTTTGTAGTGAAACCTAAAAAATTAAGGTAATTATAATCAAACACTACTCAAAAAAGAAAAGGCTTAAATATCATACAATTTGAGGAAACGGTAGCTGAAAGTTGACTGACATGGTTTGGAGCTTATTAGTTTGTTTTATTTGATGATCCTCTCAGGGAATGCAGGAATCTGTCCCTGCCGCCTCTTCTGCCTCTGCTGTGGACCCCACTGACAAGCTGCACAAGCTCTGCTGCTGATGCAATGTACTATCTGGTGCACTGAGCTCCCTCCTGATGCTGGGGAGATTAAATATGCCACAGATGTACCTGGAAAAAAGTTATCACCTTTCTGATCCATGCCCAGAAAAGGAAGGAGAAAAAAATCTAACTAGTAGAAATCTGGCTCCTTAAAGAGATCAGGAATGAAAAGATACTAGAAGCAAAATCAGACAAAACCGTCTCCTACATACCTACAACCCCAAATGAGGAATTTAGATACACAAAGCTTAGGCAAGTAGTCAGTTCCCAAAGAAATCACACTTCAGCTAGTTTTGCACAAATATGCTATTTAACACTGCCTGCCCACTGTCTCTTTCATGCCCTACGAGATGTGTAATTTGGATGCTGCATAGCTGCTTAAGTATCACACCAATTTTCCTAAGATGTGTGTATCTGCAAATCCCACTGTGGATACTTATGTTTGAACGCTGGGAGACTGGAACAACACTCTTCAGGGCACACCAGAGCACAGAGGTAACAAAATGAGTAGATGTAAATAGCTTTGACTGCAGGAGAGGTCCTAGGGGTAGGAACCACATCTTCATTTTCCAAACTGAAAGCTGGGCACCAACACAGATGTAGGGATGGATGCGTGTCACTAAGTAACCTCAGCAAAGGCTTCCTGTGAATGTCAGGGTACAGGCCAAACAGGGAGATGAGCCAGCATCTCTGCTACAGCGCAAGAAGGGTTTGGAAAAGGTGATTCAGCAACTTCCCAGCGCATCTGAAGGCCAGCAATGTCCTTGGCACCTTGGCTCCATGCTCCTCTCCCACCTCTTAAATAATGATTTACAAAACAGCATCTGCATGGTCACACAGTACATCTTGCCTGGCCAATTTTCAACACATTTTAAGAGAACTCAGTCAGTGCTGCAAGACTGAAAAGCAAGTGGCAGCATATATGCTAGGCTAATCTGTGAATACAGCAATAAGGGATCAGCAATTCTTTTCCCTCTTCCCAGTTATTTTACTCTTGGCTCAGGAATATACATTTCAATACTTTCAGTCCCCTGACTTTGGTTTTTTGTTTTTACCTTTTAAATTTAGAGACATTAATACTTGTATTCAACAGACATCCTAAATCCTACAGCTTGTTTTGCTATCACTACAAGCAGGAATCACAACCCTACCTACAGGGAGAGTTAAAACATCTCTACATTGCTGTCAGTTTTGTATAATACTGTTAGCAAAGTTTCAACAGAGCACAAATGAAGACTTTTTCAAAGATTTATGACTGCATTTTTAAAATGTATTTACTTGTAAATAATGAAAGGACCTAGACACTGAAGAAGTCTAGACTTACCAAGGAGATTTACATGAGTTCAGCCATTTTTAATGTGCCTGTGTATGAGCACAAAAACCCTCATAAAAATGTGAGCAGGGTCTTTCAACCAGCATAGCCTAATTTTAGAAAAGTTGATGGATTTGCTTTAAACCAATCTGTAATAGCATGCTATATGCCTTGCACTCAGGCCAAATGATATCAATAACAAGAACAAAGATAAAAACCTGAAAGGGGGATTAATGTGCTGATGTTTCCAAGCTTTGAGACAGCAATCAAAGAAATCTGGGGAAGAGTGTGAGGTGGCTGGATCAGAAAAGAGATACAGAGACAAGCAGCGTGCAGAAGCGTTACATCTCCTGCAACTTGCAATTACACAGGAAGGATGCAGACCCAGGGAAGATACAAGAGAGAATAAAGACAATAAAAAGTGTCAAGAGCTATTAATTGTCCCAATTACTTCTCATTAGAACAGCTGGCACTTACATGGAGTATTTTAGTAACAGTAGGCAGAATGTAAATAAGTATTACAATTTCATCTACTAAAAAACTCCATCACATCTGGGTCAACCCTATCATACAACCTATGCCCAAGCCCAGGGTGCTTAAGAAAAAAGAAAAGTTTAAAATGATTTAACTAAATAAATGAAGCTTGCCCCATGCTCCAAGGCGTACACTCATATTTGCAGGTCTCTGGACTTGTGGATGGGAAGTTTCTCACATCAATTTTATTCAGCTCATTAAGAAATAAGGGTTAAATAAGCTGCCCCAATAGAGTACCCCAGAACTCAGGGATCAGCATCTCCCTCATGAACATGGCTCATACTACTCTGCGGTGTATAATTTAGATTACACAAGTGACAGTTTTACCTTCTTTGTTCTCCTTATTGTTACAAAACACAGAATAAAAGGACAAAAAACCAGAGCAGGTGCAATATTTAAGAAAGGATGAATGCTAACTCTGAAGCATTTATCCTGAGACATAAGCAGGAAGGGGCTAAAGACAGAAAACTAAAAAAAAATATCTGTGGCTCCTCTTTTTGCTCTCTGTAGTTCACAGAGCTAGTGCCTTGGGATCCAGACAACTCTGGTCAGGAAGCCCTAAGGTTTTCCTACCCAATTCTCACTGATTCCCATGTGCATTTATGGTTTTCTTTAAACTCTTCTTTGTAAAATGTCAGACATATCTTAGCAGATGATTCTTAGCTTCCTTTAAAGTAGGGCAGATGAAGAACAACGGGTATTTTTAGCAATTTTTTTTTTTTAAAAAAGAAACCCATTCAAAATACATTAGTAGCTATAAAAATCATGTGAAGACTAAACTTCCTAATAAATTGCTTTGGTTACAACTACTAAGCAATACATATCTGGTGCTTGGTTTGCTCTGAACAGCCTCTTCCACAGCCACAAGCAGTACATTTCTTCACTACTTCAGACTGGCTTAATAGGCAGTGAAGCAGTAGCCAGGCTGCTTTTTATTTTCCTAGTCTTGTGTTCAAAAACTGTACGTGACAGGATAGGCTCTACCAGCCATGGGGTAGCATGGAAGAATTTACCTCACCTAAGGTCACACATCAGCAGGGCAGTTCTTCAGACCCCCTTGTACAGGCAGTTACAGGAAATGGTCGCTTCCACGGCACAATTCATCTGTCCGGCACTAGAAATCTTGGAGCAAGATAAATCATGCTTTTGACTTCACTGGCTATGCATTAAGCTTATTTCCAGTGACCACCAATGGAGCTTAGCTCAGGTAGGAAGTCCAGCCATCCCACCTTAGGCTGACCAGCTGACCATGGCAGATCATCTCCAGTTGATGCTCACCTAGATGCAAGTTTACCTGAAACTCAGCCACCCTGGGGGCTCTTACCTCCTCAGTGCAATCTTAAGAATGGCTATATGTAGTTACACTTAAGTACAAGTAGCAGCTACACAAACCTAATCCTTTCCAAGACTACATTGGTCTACACATGGGAAAAGCCTAGCATATTTGGAAGGATATGTATTCATCTTATAAAAAAAAAATCCACTAAAACTTGGCTAGATGCTCTCTTATAACAGAAGCTTTGATTCTGGAATGTGACTCCAAACAGCAAAACCTCAAGAAAAAAAAGGTTCCAGTACATGCAATTTATGGCTGTTTGGAAAAGCAACAATCACATCAACACACCTACTCTGAAAACTTATCCAGCTACAGGCCATCAACCTGCAGTTTAGAAGTATTTCACTCCATTGCTTGAATGCATTTATATTCTTCCCGGCAGTTTTCCTGATGTTTTATAAGGATTCCCCAATGCAACAACAAACGATCTTTCTTTTAATAGTATCACTGGATGCGTTGTAACCTGCATCTAGGGACACCCTGCTCTGCTCAGATAAAACTTAATTGTTCTTCTGACATCGAACAATGAAGGAACTCACCTAATAAATGAAACAGGCATCTATTTTTAACATTTTCCATAGTCCCAATGCCTAGAGGAGCATGCATCAAGCAAAAAAAGAAATCACTTGAAGAATTGTTTCAACAGAACATAGATAACCAACATACACCTAGCAAGCAAAGAACATTTACTTTTTTAAATGGTGTCAAGTAAGAGATAAGAATTTCTTCTGCCATGGTAGAGGTCCTACTTCTACAGGTAACTGAAAACCCCTTTTTTTCCCCACCCACAGCATCAGTGATGCTGCAGAACATTTTTAGGAAGAGAGCCTCAACTACTGGCAACAACTAGCAAAATCCCTAGAGCATACCTGTAATGTTTCTTTCTCCAGGTAGTTTTCTTCGGTTTTTATTACCTGAATGATCTTTTGCTTTCTGTCAAAGTATCAGATAATATTGGTGCACACCACAAAATAATGTGGTTTGGAAGTAGAAGTTTCAGCTTATGACCTTTTAGGTTAACAGCAGTATTTAAACTTTAGGACACAATGAAACTATTAACTAGTTATTCCCACTGACCTCACTGGTAACTGGAAGATGGGCAACATGGAGAATGAGGCCAATTATTTATGTGCTATCACCTGTTTAGGAAACCATCCTCTCCAGCTCATTTGAAGACTAGCCCAAGCTGGCCAACCATGACATGGCTTTACCTATTTGTGTCTTCATCACCTCAACTGCTGTGTGTCAGGGCACAAAGACTTTGATGCTTAGGAAACTCCTACTAGCACAGAACATTTTTCAGCAACCCAATTACTTTCATGCACACCAAGCATTTTCTTTCACTCTTACCACTGGCATCAGTTAGGACTTACTAAGTTCAAGACTCCAGCCTTCATCAAGAGCCTCCATATACATGGCCTGTGCCCACCACAGACTAACCTCCCCAATAATGACTGCAGCTCTGCACATGTTGCTGACAGATGCAGCTTCCCCAAGTAATTCACTCCATGAATCTCATCACTTGCTGTTCATGTGGAAAGCACAGCCAACCTTTCCTTTTGTATCATAAGATCATAACAGTAATTTATTTAAAAAAATCTGTCAAAACTAGGTGGTATTGCACATGTTTCATAAGCTTTTAAGTAATGAATGAAGGAAAAAACATTTTGCAGACACAGTCACATCAACTATGCAAACCAAAATAAGACCAGATACTCAAAATGAATGTTGGGAATCAACATGTAGCTGTACCCAGTAGTATCTTGCTCTAAATGCTTCCACAAGACCCTGACAGCAACAGTTTTAACACCACTCCAATCAAGCTTAATGAAAGCTTTGCTTTATTCAGCTGTTTAAGACACCAGAAAAAACTTGACAATTTCTACACAAGAGACCACTTGTAAGGTTCAGATTAAGACTGACAGGCCAGATGCTCTGGTGTACCCAATTTGCTTATCAGCACTTTCCCATCCTGTCCACAAGCTCAGCCTAACCATTCTTTTAAAGCACGACTGCTGAGCATCAGAGCTGACAGGTTAACAGAAAGGATGAAAAAAGCACACCACCATCCCATACCACAAGATCCCAAATGCATTGTTCAATGCTACATAAGCAGCATAACCTGGCAAGGTTTCAAACAGGTTTCCAGCAGAGAGCAGCATAAGATCCAGGGATTCATGCCATTCAGTGGGATCATGCCATTGCCACATGTGCTCTTTGGCCCCCAGTGCCCTGCTCAGTCCCACCTGCAAGTCTTGAATGGATGACAAAGATTTAAGTATTTTCCACCACCCCCCAGGGCCAACACTCCACTTAAGCTCAGGGCTGGGGCATAGAAGGGAAAAACTCAGTCTTTCACCTCATAAGGAGACCACTTCACCATCGACAAAGTGGATGGAATGAACATACAATAGGCTGCATACCTCCAGCTGTAGTCTCCAACACTCCTGAGTATAGGGTTGGGATTTTTCACAATTGTAAACATTTGTAGTGAGAGACTGGTCAGATGCATTAACATGCACACAGATCCAAAACGTGTATCTGCACTACATGCAGCATCCTAGTAGTACAGATGATTTAACTATGTGGTTCCATAAAGGGTAGTTAGTCCTGGGTGTTAATAACCCTGATTCAGAACTCTGTTCAGCAACGCACTCTCATTAGCTAGACCATCTGCGTAAAGGGAACAACCTATGCTGTCACAGCACACGGAGCCTGAGGCTGACCTTAATATCTTCCCCCACATACCAGCAGAGGACAAGAGGAGAGAATTTTGGCAGCAGTTTCTTTCTTTTCTGCTGCCAGAGGAAGATGTCTGAGCTGGAAAGCAAGTTTCTCACCCCTCCAGTCACCAGGCCAGCATCAGGAAATGTGGAGTGGCAAGTTCTCTTCCTCCTAAGGTCCCACTGGTGAAGTGGGAAATTTGTCTTAATGCTAACAGGACAGCCATCACAGGACTCTGACTTACTTGGAAGAGAGGCTTCACAAATCATGTTAAAGAATAAAACCTCCTGACATTATTCACAGCCAGCGTAAATTACTTGATGAACTGGAAAGTGCCCAATATGATATGGAATTGCATTGCAAATAGACACCATTTGTTGCTTTTCATCTTCTTGCTCCTTCTTCTGTATCACACATCTGCCAAGCCATAATGCCCTGCCTGGTGGGCATTCCT
>NW_010225133.1:12622-19104 GCF_000690775.1 Eurypyga helias
TCTTCCTACCTACACATAGGTCCTACTCAGGACTCTCAGATCCCTCAGCCAACTACTGCAGGAGCAGCCTATACAGCAGGTTTATGCAGGTCAGAAGGACTACACGACAGAAGGGATACATCCCTGCACTGAGTGAAACAGGCAGTCATGTCTAAGACATCTTTCTGCAAGCTCAGGCTTTGTACTCTTTCTAGGCGCGTGACTCTTGCAGAACGTGCTTTTCTGCTCAAGAAATACCATGTTCCCTCCTCAGAAAGGCAAAAGCACTAAACATCACCCAAACCAAACTGCTCCATGCACTACTAACCTTGGTAGAAAGGAAGAAATCGCATTTCCTATTCTCGTCCGTTTCCTTGACCACTTTCATCTGTTGTGTTTCTGAATTCCACCTGGTTGCCACCACATCAAAGTACAGACGCAAGGAGCAATCCTGGTGCTGCCACAAGCTCTCTGCTGGGGTGAGAGCCTGAGAAGATCTCCAGTGAGCCAAGTACCAACTGTAGCATGGAGCACTGAGCATAAGGAAATTCCAAGGAGAGGAATTCGACTCTTCCATGGCATAATTAAAGCTGATATTTACTTTAAGCCAGTTAAATTCCACAATGACTACATAAACAGGCTAGTATTACAAACACCAACATAAAACAGGCATCTTGATTCAACCCAACAGTAAATTACCTGGATTATGAGATGCTACCTAGGACGTCAATAAGTATATACAAAGTGCTTTATCTCTTCTCATCATAGCATGGGAGAAAATCTCATACAAGTCAAGGCCGTTAGCAGGAACCTTGTCCCATGGAAACAATGCTTTCCTAAGGTTTCAGCACTTAGTTCTGCTGCTGTGCAACTCCCTTCTAAGGGATCAGTTCAAACTGAGGCTTTTGATCTTGCAAAGTTTGTGGTAGTTTAGCATCTTTGAAACTTCCACCTTCCTGTCATCCATTCAATACTTGCCAGTGGGCTAGAAAGCTTTTAAGCAGGGAATACAGGACCAACAGACAAGCAGGATAGGATAAGGACTTTTCTTAGGAAAGTAGGAACAAAACCAAACAAAAGTGTTCAAAAACACAGCTACTTGAATAAAGAGCGACAATTAAAAGCTGTTGGCAAGAGACAGACCCAGAAACAGGCATCTGAGTATCAGACCATGTTGATATCAAAACTTCTGTAAATGAAGCTTGCTAATACAGATCTAGAAACAGTAGTAATCTCTCCAGCAAAGCCACAGGTGCTCAATACAGCTCTACAGCACAGCCTGAACTGGAGCAACCAAACCCTGTTTGCAAATCCCCCAAAGCAGCACAGCAGCCACCCTTCTGCAAACCCATGGGTAATTGCACCAAACCAGCTGACAGGTAAATTGCCATATCCCTTAACAAGCTGGAGCAGATTAACTGGGGTGTTATTACTTTCATAAACTGGCATGCATGAGGATGTGAGGTAGTAAGCCTTCTGTAACCCACAGCTAAGTCTACAGGTGGGATTTAGGATCCTGTATCTGGTGGGAGAATCCTTCCAGAAAGATGAGGTTTTGAAATTTTAGAGGGCAACGCACACAAGAGATGGACAAGCTTGCTCTGCCCCATGGGTGCCAGGCCTTCCCTTTTGACCCAGACAGCTCCTTCAATAAGAGTTATTTCTATTTAACAATAACCATTTTTATATGCCTTATAGAATTTGGGGTTCTACATAGGCAATGAGCAAAGGTGTAGCTTCACACAGATTGCTGCAACTGGAGAAAACTGCCAGGGATGTCAAAACACATGAACTGCAGTGTAAAAAACACTAAAAGAAACCTGGAATTATGCATATGTAAGATCATAAACACAAAAGGAAATACAATCAATGTGCTTGTTGGGAAGGTTGGGGAATCCACTGTTTACATATTAATTGTGAGAAGGCATCAGCACAGATACTTATTTTATTAGCAAGCCAGTGTGCCTAACTGGCAAAGACCTAAAAAAATAAGGGCAGACACACTTGAACAACAAGATGCAAAGACTTTAGCTATACATTGCATGGAAGCATGGAGGACAATGGTTCAAATAAAGTCAACCGTGTTGGAAATAGTGCATGAAATCCCATAAGTGACAAAACTACTAGTCAGTGAAGAAAATGAAAGGAGCCAAGTGGAAGAAATCAATCAAGAAGAAAAAGTAAGCTTCATAAAAAAACCAGGCAGGCAAGGGGCCAGATAACATAGATGGACACATATGCAAAAAACCCCACAGAAAAGCGTAGCTGTATGTAGAAGTACAGCAAGTGATAAATTTGATAAACTAGGAAGCATGGACAGATTTGCTCCTAACTAGGAAAGACAGCAAGCAGTGAGGGGTGCAAACAATTTTTCTTGCACTGGAAAAAAAAAAACCCTTCTAATGCAAATGGATGAGCTGATTAACAAAGCTTGCAGAGACTGTTGTGAAAGCCGGGTGAATGGAGAGAACCCGAGGGAGACACTAAGAGCATGTAAACCAAATCAGGGAGCAGCTGACTGCATTCAGAAGGAAGAGGCTATAGGAGCACTTAGGAACATGGAAACAAGAATATGACCTAGCCTGTATGAAGCACCAGTAAACATAAAGTGGATGGCAGTAGGAGGCATCTGTTCAATGTATTCTTAAACTGCAGAAGTATCAGCAGTTTTGCAAATACCACCATTTATTATGTATATAATCAGGAGGGAAGCACCAGAACTCTTATTTTTACTGAAGTAATACAAAACCCACATAGAAACTACACTTGCTTTTCAGTACTAAAACCCAACTGTTGAAAGGTGGGAAAATGCTTAATTTATGGAAATCCCAAACCCAATCTCCCATGCATGAACTTTAAATCATTATCGAAACAAAGGCTGCATATTTTCTCTATTGTGAGGCTACAGAAGTACATTACTTTTTTAAAAATAGTTTACTATGTCAATGAAATTGCAGATGCTTCTGTGCACTTCAGGGACTTCAAACATTGCATCAATTATCTGAATAAGTAATGAAAAGACATTGTGAATAAAATGGTTCACCAAGCCTGGTTCACAAGTCAATTGCTTTTTGAATCCAGTAATATACTGTAATATTTGACATGTTATTTCTTTCCATGAGAGGTTAAGAGTTTTCTGTGCTTGTATGCTCTACTTGCTGCAAACAGTTTGGGGAGAAAAACAAACTGACAAAATATAAAATGCTGCAGGAAGCATAACACACACTTAAATCCTCCCCACTATAACCCTCTTTCCACAACCAAAAAAACTCACTGAAACCAGAACTCTGAAGTCTAACCAAAGGGGAAACAAATTTCACCAGCAGTTTGGGCGAGTGAAACAATTTAATGCTTAAAAATTCCATCTTTGACAAACTGGACTAGGTCACAGTAGACTAGAAAATGTCTGTTTGTTGAGCTAACATTTCCAAAGAGTCTGTCTTACTGGCACCTGGAAACACAGCAAGCATAAGGCTGATTATCATTTCCGTAACCCCCAAGGAAAACTATCATGCAAGATGTTTGAGTAAGAGCAATGCTGTTCGAAGGCAGCATTCATAAACAGAACGAAGACTAAGCAAAAGGCCAAACAAGAACATCATAATTAACAACTACAACCAAACTTTTAATTAAGATATGCAAGAAAAATCAAGGAGAGCTAATTAAAAAAACACCAGCATATATACTTGTTTGGAAAAATCTGAATTGGTACTGTGAGGTAAACAGGATAATTGGAAGTGACCAAAATTATTTTGTCACTGTGATTGAGTTTAGTCATGATTTTTCAGCTTTCTCTTTAATCCTGCATCTTGTTTGCACTCCTTTGTTGTTTGACTGCAGGATTCTTCCACCCAGATTCTTCAAAAACTGAGCAAAAGTGAAGAAAACACCACAGAGATTTAACTTGGTATGACAGGCATGTTTTGCCATTAGTTTTGAGACACTCTTTTCTGCCTAAGACAGTGTTATTCTTACAGGGCCAGAATTATAATTACTCTACACCACTCCTGTTCATCCTGCTCAAATCCGGTTACTACAAATGGATCCTGATACATCACTACATCAATAATGCTATAAGTCCACATGTTTTTCTTTTATCCAGGCACCTAGACCAGTATAAAAATATGATGCTATTTCACACAGATTATACTGTTAGATATGAACTTCCCTTAAGGCCAAAAAGCAGTTACAATTAATAGTAATCTAACTGGCAATATTAAGGTTTTACTTCTTTCCTCTTATCTACTGCCCTTCCATAAAAATACATCCATTCTCATTACATTTGCCATTCTTCAAAACCATTACCGGGCTGATTTGAACAGTAACAGTTAGTTAATGCTGATAAAAACAAGCAAAGGAAAATGCTGACACAACCTGGAGTTAAGAACTTACTTGCTTCACATCTATTTCTAGAAAATTAATAAAAAGTTGCTGAATCCCTGCTGTAATAACCCCAGGTATACCTAGGCACAATAGAAATAGGTTATAAAGGAATTCCCACCCACAATCCCAGAATGCAAACAGCAAAATAACTTGCTATTAACTTCTGCTTCTCCCCAACACAGTGCTGGCATTAAACTCAAGGCCCTATTGAGATACGTATCAGCTATTCCTGCTTAGAAAAACCTTAGCAGGAACCAACTTGCAGAAAGTTATTTCTGTACCGAAGTGGAACCAAAATTCTAGGTTTTAGATTATGCTCTTAAGTTTCATAGAAATTGACAGGCTTTTAGAAAAATTCTATTCTGGTATGGCACTAAGCATTAGCCCAACCCTAACCCTTAAACCACTCACAAAGAGCTCAGTGCAGCAATGTTTTTCCCATGCCCATTCATGAAGTTGGAGGCCGCAGGGCCACCCCTGTATTGCTGTCCTGCTTGCGGCTTTCAGTCTTGTGGCTGTAGGGTGTCATCTTCTTCCTCTGCAAAACCAGGGTACCCTGAACCTCTAACTCCACACCATACGTCTTTCTTCAGTCATTCATTTTAAACTCCTAAAATCTGAGGCACTTCTTTCTTTATACTTAGTGAAAAGTACATAAAAAGTCCTTCCTGTATATGGCTAAAAGAAAAAACTTTGTTTCAAAACACCTTTAATATTTAGATAAAAAAACACATGCCTTGGCCTTGTATCTCACTAGCAATGCTGGACTGTTCCAAAGGTACAGCAATCTCCACCTCCTCAGACTATTCCCAGGCTCCTCCACTGGGCTAGATACGCACTTTCTCTCCAAGTCAACATTTTTCTGTTAAATGGTGGCGTAAAGTAAAAAGCTTATTTCTGTGCAAAGGTTTCTTCCCCTGCATAGCAATAAGCCTCACACTGTAATTGATTTTTTTTTACCATGTCATTTATTTTGATATGATTTATCTTCCCTTACTTTTTCCTAAAACATCTCAGAACATTAACAACGAAATAAATGTAATAATACTCTAACATCTTCAAACATTACCTAATTTAAAAATCTAATTTGCTTTTCATCATTTAGGCTTCCTTACTATTTTGTATGTCACTCAGTGTGGATAGTAAAATTAGACTATCGATTTAATTTCTGCTTTGAATATGTTGAGGATTCTGCTTCTCAACCACAAGAACAGCGCTCTTGCTTAAGGTTTCCCATACTGTTCCGGAGTTTTTAAATAAGGAAAATGGGAACTGCCTTAATTTTATTAAAAAAAATTCTCAACTGCTCTCCCCGGCCCTTTTTACAAGAAAAGGCCAAGTGCTGGCACAAAACTAAACCTCCAACGTATCTGTTAAATAGTATTATGTGGCCTTCTACTAATACAAAGAGACAATAGAAGCCTTAAACGGTGCTGAGGGTGCCATTGTGTACAATGACCTTCCAACCAAGGCAGTGGGAGACCTGCTTAAGAACCAATAAACTAATTGAACAAGTAACACAATATGAATTATCCCACACTTGCTTCGTCGAATTTCAAAATGATTTATCACCACAGGCAGCCCTACTCACAAATCTCCACAGCCAGTATTTGTCGACATCTCTCATTCAACATGTGCCATCACACTGAAATAAAACATTTGGAGAAATATGTTCTTTTAAACACACGTGTTCATTGATAATGTGTACTTCAGGATTTTTTTTTACATTATCTGGAAAACCATCAAACAGAAGTTCCAGGTTTATCAAAGTTACCCTTTTAATAGCACGGAATACTTCGCAGTCCAGTACAGGAAAAATGCTACTGGCACAAAAACAGTGCTAACTTACTACAGAAGTATTACGCAATTAAAACTATACTGTCATGGGTAAGAGTTTTAATTAAGCACACCTTAATTGTACTAATCACAGAAAACTAGACTGAGCCTGAACCTCTTAAATTCGCCACCACGTGCATTCGTTCTGCAATAAAGGGAAGTGATCACACCGGTGCGGCTTTAGCCTTCCCCTCCCGGCTCGCACACACCTGAGACTACCGACCCCTACGCAGGGACCGAAGGCCGATGCCCGCAGGGGCAGCTCCCGGCGCCCCCCCGGCTGC
>NW_010225134.1:0-36492 GCF_000690775.1 Eurypyga helias
CTTCCAATTCCCTCCCCCATCCCACCGGGTGGAGGAGGTAAGCGAGGGGCTGTTTGGTGCTTGGTTACCAACTGGGGTTAAACCATGACAATTGCCCGTGGAGGACAGCTTGAGATAACTACAATAAAGGAGCATTTGTTCCATCCAATCTGCTCAAGCACTACAAAAGCCTCCTGTGGTCTCCTGTTTATAGTTTTGGGTACAATACATCAAAAACCCAAACATGGAGCAGATGGAAACAGTTCAGGGGACAGCAATAAGAATGATCACACATCCAAAAAATATGGCCTATAAAGACAGACTGTGAGAATTTAAGTAATTCTTGCCCAGAACCAAGAAGACTGAGATATGGCAAACATGCAGCCATATACTTTTATATACACATATGTGCATATACGCACACGTAAAAAGAGAAAATGGAAACAAACATCCCTCCATGTTTAATGTTTGTAGGCTGAAAAGTAAGGGGATTAATTCAGAGTGAGGAAGGTTTAGGTTTGTATTAGGTTTGCGTGGCAAGGTTTTGGTAGTTGGGGAGTACAGGAGTGGCTTCTGTGAAGAGCTGCTGGAATGTCTCTATGTCCAATGTCCCTATGTCCAATAGAGCCACTGCCAGCCTGCTCCAACACGGACACGCCGCTGGCCAAGGCTGAACCAGTCACAGTCACAAAGTCTGTGATAACATGTTTAAGAAGGGGGAAAAAAAAATAAGTGGAGAAGTTGCAGCAGACAGAGAGAGAAGCAGCAAGATGTGAGAGAGAACTCTGCAGATACCCAGGTCAGTGGATAAGGAAGGGGAGGAGGTGCTCCAGGCCCGGAGCAGAGGTTCCCCTGCAGCCCGTGGTACAGCCCATGGTGAGGCCATCTGTGCCCCTGCAGCCATGTGGGGTCATGGGGGAGCAGAGCTACCCACCTGCAGCCTGGGGACAACCCCACGCTGAAGCAGGTGGATGCCTGAAGTTGGTTGTGACTTCATGGGAAGCCCAGGCTGGAACAGGCTGCTCCTGAAGGACTGCACCCCATGGAAGGGACCCACGCCAGAGCAGTTTGTGAACTGCAGCCCATGGGAAGGACTCACACTGGAGAAGTTCATAGAGAACTGTCTCCATTGGAGGGACCCCAGGCTGGAGTAGGCGTAGAGTCTGAGGAGTCCTCCCTCTGAGAGGCAGAGAGAGCTTGTGATGAACTGACCACAAGCCCCATTCCCTGTCCCCCTGTGCCGCTTGGGGGAAAGAGGTAGAGAAAAGTGAGAGTGAATTTGAACCCAGGAAGAAGGGAGGGAAAGCAAATTTTACAATTTTGTTTTAGTTCTCCTTTACTCTGATTTGACTGGTGATACATTATTTTTTTCCCAAAGCTCAGTCTGTTTTGCCTGTGACAGTAATTGCTGAGTGATCCCTCCCTGTCCTTGTCTTTACCCACAAGCCTTTTGTTATATTTTCTCTCCCCTGTCCAGCTGTAGAGTGATAGAGCAGCTTGGTGGGCACACTAAGAAGAATTTTCCAGTAGTAGAAACCCTTAATCAGGTCACAGAAATCAGGTGCATAAGGAAGCTGAGAACTTCTGTCACCAGAGGTGTTTTGTTCTTTTTTGTCCTAAGAACTAATTCAATAAAAATATTCCAAGAATGGTTCAAGTACAGTCGATCTCACGCTCTAGGGAAGGATTGGACAGGATGATCTCTCAAAGTTAATTCCAACCCTCATTTCTAGACTACCATTTTTTAAAGCTAAATTTCAGGTAATTATACTTTTCAATATATATTATTTTTTATGTGCAGCAACAAAAACCAAATCCAGCATTACATTCCCCAAAAATGTGACTGATACATTCATTACAAGTCAGTTATTACTGCACTCTGTATAAAGACCGTGCATACAGATTTAACTTTTTATTTTCATTTAAACCTGAACCTCGTAAATGGAAAAAAATCAGTCCTGTTCCAAAGTGTTTCTTTTATACAGAAATTTAAAAAGAAAACAGAGTTACACAGCATTTTGAAAAGCAGTTTGAAAATAGTTATACTCTGTTCATTACAGGTGTCAAAACTGGGTGCTGCAAAGATACCAACTTCAAAACAGTTTAATTTACTACATGAAAAATCAGGAATGTGTGAAAAGGAAAAAAAAAAACAAAACCAGGTTTTAGTCTTGTCAGGTGATTTGCTGTCATTTCTTTAGCCTTTTTATTACTACTGATGTTGTGGACAGTATTTAAAGTCAACACTGACCCTGACCGTCTCTTCAAGAAAAACGTAATTGTTGTAAAATCAGACCTTTAGTATGTGCTTCATTGTATTTTTTTTGGTGGGGATATGATGGCTTTGTCGATTTTTTCTTTCTTTTGTGTCCATCATTCTGCCAAAGAACAGGAAAGTGCAGAACAGTGACGAATGACTGTTATGTACAATCTATAAATGATGATTACACTTCTATTGTTTCATTCATATAAATAAGGTGAGATACCTACAAGTAAAGTATTAAGTGCTTTTCTGAAGTCCTGCTCATCTTAATTATCTTTGCAGTGCTAGACCATTTTATTAAATCTCTCTTGTCTTTTGCTTAAGTGGGATGAAATGTACATTCAGCAAAATCCTTATTCTTCATAAAATTGGCAGGTTTCCATCAAGAACTCTGTGCCATGATTCAGATGTGCCAAGGTACCCAAGTAGAAGTAGTTTGCTAGCTGCGAGATGCAAATGTTATCCAGAGGAGTAAAATTCACCCTTGAAAGAGGACTTTCACAGGGCACAGACCTTGTGATGGCAGAATATAAGAGGGCTGAACTCCATCAGAGGTAATTTTTATTGTGATTCAGAAAAAAAATGTATTACTGCAGTTGCAGAAGTTTTGCTGGGGAGCTGGCAGTCATTCGCTGGTTAAAAAAGCACCAAAGGGAAAATGTGTATGATGCCAGAAAAAACAATTGCTTTATAAGACATTCCAAATGTACAAATTATTTGTTTCATCACCAGTGTTTCATTAGTGATCATAACATAGCAGATTCCTGTTTTAATATAAAAGAATTCCAATTCGCATGCACCGTCATAAATTTCTCTAATTTACTGGTTTATACATGAAGTTCCTATGGCCTGAATAAGTAAGAAATGCTCAAAGGGAAAATAAATCAAAACCATAAAATTATGAATCTGGTATCTCTAATTAGGATCTCCCCTGAAAACATTTAACCTTCAAAACCAGCATGCCTGGATTATTTCCGGACATGATTTTTTCTTGGAAAATTGCATCTACAGTAAAAGGTGATGAAAAATAACACATTTACTGAATTAAAAAATAACCCTTTTTTAAAAATTAATGGCAGAATTCCAGTAAGGTAAAGTCTATAATCACTGGCCAAATGATTGCAAGTACATTAAAATTTTTACTCTGAAAACAATGTTTTAATTGAGAAAACTGGAGTGCAGGAATCCATTGGCACTCTGAGCATCAATAATACTTTTTTTTAATATGTATCAAGTCAAGCACTGTAATATTTTTGGCCTGTACAATGGATGGAGCGTTTCAAAGCTACGGAAGTCTACAGCTATCTGGAATCTGATCTTTTCATGAAGAAACTCTGAAGATAAGAAAGAAAAACTTTTGGTTGCAATTAACAATCCTGAAAAGACAGGAGCCATGGTGCAGAAGTTTAAATGACCACGCAGTATGACGTATGGTTCCATCTGTACTTTTGTTTAAAAATTAGTCCCAATCCTCATATGCCATGTCCAAAGTTGACTACTTCTGTCAGTGACAAAAATAAGC
Source organism: Eurypyga helias (assembly GCF_000690775.1). Taxonomy (NCBI): domain Eukaryota; kingdom Metazoa; phylum Chordata; class Aves; order Eurypygiformes; family Eurypygidae; genus Eurypyga; species Eurypyga helias. The sequence goes on from NW_010225134.1 coordinate 3,765, forward strand.
AGCTTGTATCAGATGTGAATCTCTAGGGGACATTCGATGAAAAGATAAGAATATCCTGTCTCATTCTCACAAGTACATTGGACTGTTTATTTACATTGAGAAGCTGGTTCACTCTTAATACCTTTGAATGACTACCTTTTTACTTAGAACACCAGAAACTGTATTACATGTACGACATACATGAGATCTGGTATGCTACAGATGTTTTTCAGAAACAAGCTATAAAAATATCTACTGATTGTCTGTCAGATAGCAGCTGACTTGGAGCCACCAATTTCTTTCATCCTTGTCACAGGCTAAGACTAGTCAGTAACGTGATCCAGCAAAGCCATACGGAAAACTAAACGGATCTAGTTACCAGTTCATTTTGAGAAGTCCAGATGTAAAACTGAAGTCCATATATTTACAATTCACTGAGAAAAAATTTTAGTAACATAAATTTCCAAGGTTATCTAGGCATGTACTTTGTCTTCAAAGGCAGAAAACACTTACTTTCTCTTTCTACAAGATTGTAAATTAAAACACTACTATATGTGAATCTCAAATACTGTCATATTTTTATTTTTCTGTTTAAGAAGAAGTGGCTGTCCTACTGGGTCATGAAGCAATAAAAGAGTGTTTATCCCTCCCCTGAGCATGGAAATTCTTTAAAATCAGTCGCCCACTCCTGACTGTGAAGGATGAAAACTGTTACAGCACAATGGGAGTAATGATGAGTTCTCTGAAGTTAAGCATGTCATGGTCACAGATGCAGGCTCTGCAAGCTAACAAAAAAAAAAGAAATTAACCTAGACAGTAGATTCCTATTGAATTTCTTCACTGTCATCAGCTGCTTATTGTCATGCTACATTATGAATAAATGAAAGTTTTAAAAGGTTTCAGCATTTATTAAATTCCTAATTGGAATCACAGATATTGAGATCTGAGACTACCTCAAGTCATTTTCACTGATAAGCAAGCTCATAATAACATCCTCAAAGAAGCTATTCAATAAATATGCATAAGCAGTTGCTGAAGCAGAAAGCTGTTTCCCTCCACTCCATGAGAGTAAATTTTAGGAAGTTTCTTTACCCATAAATGTATCTAAATCAACAGAGTCGAAGTAAGCTGTGTGATCTGAGGCTGTACCAGTGTGCAGACAGATGTAAACCATGGAAGAAATATGAAATAGGAATGTGCTTTGAAACAGGCATGTTTCACAAACTCAAGGAAATTGAAAATTTAGAAGTATACTCAACATAGTGTGTATGAATGTCCACAGTATGTCCCAGCATACACAATAACTGGCATGCAAAAAAACTGTACAGAAATTCTCTTGACAGAGAAGGAAATAGAGGTGTATTTCCTGACTAGGAGCTTACAAAATACAGCAGACAAAGTGACCCAGATATGCAGACTCCACTGGACCTGTACTATAACCAGGACTCTGGTCAACAGTCTCCACTACATCCTTTAAACAAACAAGGGCATATCTCCCCTACATATAATTTGTATTAATAACCCGTATTATCAATCCATCTTGGACAAGATTTGGGAATACAAATACAAAAATACTCTTATAGTACAAAAATCATCTACGAAATTTAAAGCTGTACTTCACATACCATTGATGAGTCATTATTTTGTTGTTAAGTAGCGCTCTAAGATCTTGGAAGAAGTGTCTCCCATCAAGGCGACTGCCAACTTACTTTGCTATTCTATCACTCATACACAGATTTTACTCTTTGAACTCACCAATCTCTCCTACTATTTCTCCTTGTTAATTACACCTCAATGAATGAAAAGCAGGATTGAGGAAAACAAGAAAAAATGGAGAAAAGGAATCTGGCACTGTTTCGCAATCACCCTTTTGAGCAGCTGACTGGATCTCAGATTGGATGTTCAGAAGTGGGAAGGGGAACAGGACTTTTGCAGGCAATGTAGGCCAGATGGTAAGCACACCTTCAGGGGATGAGGCAAATTCATACCAATAAGTTAAATAAGAAAATGCTTCAGGTAAAAGAAATAGCAAATTCCAAGTTTCTAGATCTAGATAGCAACCTACAGGCAAACTGGTGTGATTTGTTAGTTGAAAAGACTCCTCTACAAGGAATAATCTTATCTACTGTGTAATTTTCAAGCTGTCAAATCTAAGATTATGATTTTATTGCCCTTAAAGTTGAAAATATCCCCAGGGAAAACATTAGTCTGAAAGCAAATTAAATCGCAGGCATTTTAGTATTAATCTGCTTTGCTCAATATAGCTCCCCCAATCAAATGACTTGTGGTTGTTTCAGAGAAATTCTGCCATTGACTCTCAGGAAGAATGACAGGGTGCTTGAGACAGAGAGTTCTGAATCCCACTACCTCTCTGACCATAAAAACTCTGGACACACAACCCAATCTACCTAAATTCTACCAGTCTTCAATTCTTATATATATTAATTAGAACTTAATTCTGGAATAGTAAGTCCAACTAAAGCTAACTAGATCATTTTCAGCACACCTTTGGGGGTACCTGATTTTTTTCCTGTTGCCTTCATGTAGTGGGAAGATTTGACTCGCTCTTTTAACTAGGAATTTCCATATATTTAAAAAAAGAAGAGAGCATATATAAGAAAACAAACAGGAATCCTTTCTCCCCGGCAGGCTGAATATTACAGATAACTCAGTTCTCTAGCTGAATTTTATTACTATTACTATTTTACATGTATTGAAGTTGTTCTGACTTAGTAGACAAACATTTTCATTATTTCCTAGCAGCAGCTGAAGGGAGATTCACTGTAGAATCTTGTAGGTAGGCATTTGAAGGTGTACAAAAAAGATCCATAGTGATCTGCATCCAAAACATGCAAGTGTGCCAAAGGAATGGGCTGCTTCGGCCACGGAAGTATTTATTACTGCTTCTTTCTTTGATCCAGTTTTCAGTTCTCTCTTTCAGAAGTGTGGCCAGCAGGTCGAGGGAGGGGATTCTTCCCCTCTACTCTGCCCTTGTGAGACCCCACCTGGAGTGCTGCGTCCAGCTGTGGAGCCCTCAACATCAGCAGGATCTAGACCGGTTCGAGTGCGTTCAGAGGAGGCCACGAAGATGCTCAGAGGGCTGGAGCCCCTCTGCTATGGGGACAGGCTGAGAGAGTTGGGCTTGTTCAGCCTGGAGAAGAGAAGGCTCCGGGGAGACCTTACAGCACCTTCCAGAACCTGAAGGGGCTACAAGGAAGCTGGGGGGGACTTTTTACAAGGGTCTGTAGTGACAGGACAAGGGGGAACGGGTTTAAATTGAAAGTGGGGAGGTTTAGATTAGGTATCAGGAAGAAGTTCTTCCCAGAGAGGGTGGTGAGGCACTGCAACAGGTTGCCCAGAGATGTTGTGGATGCCCCATCCCTGGAAGTGTTCAAGGCCAGGCTGGATGAGGCTTTGAGCAACCTGGTTTAGTGGAAGGTGTCCCTGCCCATGGCAGGGGGGGTGGAACTAGATGGTCTTTAAGGTCCCTTCCAACCCAAACCATTCTGTGATTCTATGATTCTAAGATAAAAGGAAAAGAGGGGAATGTATGAGCAGTTCCAAATTTTACCTAACAGGAGATCCCCAACGAAGCAAGACATCTTTAAGAGCAGACTAATGAAGTGCAAACTACAAGGCCAGAAAACGGGGACTGCTACTTTTACATACCAGGAAAGATGCAGCTTTCAAAACCAAACATTCGGGTAATGAAGTTTGACAGTCATGAACACTGTCATCATTAAATGAGACATAGACCACCTTATTTTTCTTCTGTTCTCTGAAATCAGTTCAACCACAAAATCTAAATAAAGTTAATTCTCAAAGGACAAATTGCTCACAAAGAGAATTGTTACACTATACTGCTGCTTCCCAACGTGAAGGAATGAAAGGAGAGGGGTGGAATAGCAGCGCTTCTGAGGGATGCTGAAAAGAAGCTGTTTACTGTCTTCCTCTTAGCTTAATACCGATAAAATGAACAGCCCATCTATTTCCTGTAAAGTGGAGGTGGAGTGAGAAATAGTCTTAAAGAGGGACTGAGGTGCTGACAGTGAAGCTCCATTAATCTCTGAAGAAGCAAACATGTCTAAGTAAGTGGATAAATATTGTTCCATACTAGAATAAATAACTGCAAATTGTTTACCTGGTCCAGCAGGTGCCAAATACTGCTTTTCCCTCTGATTACTCTCTCTTCACAGCTCTCAGTTATATAATTTAGACATTGGTGAGGCAGCTGTAGCATTTACAGCCAGATCTGTTTCAGTGTAGACCTATGGACCATAGATTTTGATAGTGGTGGAAATGTTTCTTGTATTGACACACTATATAACGTTCTTAATCTGCAGTCCACTGTATCTATTCTAAAACCTTGCTTTCTCCATATAAACCAAGTTTAAATGCCTCTCACAAGCTTAGCTTGAAATCTCCTGAACTGGATTAAGTTGCAAGTGCTACACTGGGTCTTCTTGCATAAGATCACATGGACATGCTCTTGCTCATATGTTACACGTATCTGATTATTTATTTTTAGTCCACTGATATGGAAAATAAAGATAGGCTACTGGGTTTAGAACTGGCTAGAGGTTAAGAAGAGCCACTTTCACTTTCTTATTCAATACAAACTTATGTTGTGCTTTAAATGAAAACATTGAGATCTAAGTTTATAATGAGATATCCAAAATACATCTTCAGCTATCTCTGACCTCTGACAGCAGAAGCAAGTAAACGATAGAATCATAGAATCATAGAATGGTTTGGGTTGGAAGGGACCTTAAAGCCCATCTAGTTCCACCCCCCCTGCCATGGGCAGGGACACCTTCCACTAGACCAGGTTGCTCAAAGCCTCATCCAGCCTGGCCTTGAACACTTCCAGGGATGGGGCATCCACAGCTTCTCTGGGCAACCTGTTCCAGTGCCTCACCACCCTCTCTGTGAAGAATTTCTTCCTGACATCTAATCTAAACCTCCCTGATTTCAATTTATACCCATTCCCCCTTGTCCTATCACTACAGGCCCTTGTAAAAAGCCCTCTCCCAGCACCCTTGTAGGCCCCCTTCAGATACTGGAAAGCTGCAATGAGGTCTCCTCGGAGCCTCCTCTTCTCCAGGCTGAACAAGCCCAGTTCTCGCAGCCTTTCGTCATAGGAGAGGTGCTCCAGCCCTCTGATCATCTTCGTGGCCTCCTCTGGACTCGCTCCAAGTGGTCAATATCCTTCTGATATTGAGGGTTCCACAGCTGGATGCAGCACTCCAGGTGGGGTCTCACCAGAGCAGAGTACAGGGGCAGAATCACCTCCCTCGATGATGCACAAACCTCTGTCCAGGCAGTTCTTTCAGTGCCTAAATGTTTGTTCAAATTCTGCTCTCAGGTAGCCCTATTTTAATCAGGAAGAGCAAATAGTCTTTGGGCTCATATCCACAACTTTTGAATACAGCAAGTAGGATTGCTTGCAAGACTCAATCAGACAGTAGTTCTCAAACAGCGACCTGTGCAGACTTCGCATGTCAGAGTAATAATACTACCTACACAGACAGGTTTTTGACTAAGCTGCAAAATCTACCCTGTATTGTCAGAAGCTCTTTTTCATTTACTCAGAAAAAGTAGACTCTTATAGAAAGCTAGTCATTTCCAAACTGCAACCTATTTCCTTGGTCAAAAAAAAAAAATATTCTACATTTGGGAGATTTCAAGCTAAGCTGGCGAGAGGCATTAGAACCTGGTTTATATTAAAAGAATGAGGTTTTAGAATAGACACAATGGATGTCAGCTAAGGTACAGAATGCTTGTAGGAAGACTTTAAAATGACAAGGGACATTTAAAAACAGTAGAAGAGATACATTAGATGTCAGTAACATGAGTGTTAAGGGATAAAAAAGAACAACTAATCTATAGAAAATACTTGCTGATGTAATCAATTGAAGGACAATGGACATTCATGAGAACAAGAATCATTCTTAAGGTAAACAACATCAGTATGGGAAACTAAAGGCTTTTATTACATATCATGACAGCTGCATGCCAACAAGAGATATAAAATGAGATCTGATTACTTTGGGGCACAGGTAATTTAGAAAGATCAGAAAGAACAAAGCATGAAAAAACAAGCTTCACCACTATCTTGAAAAAGAATGAGAAAGTAATACTGATAGGGGAATATAAGATAAATACAAATAATGGAGAGTTATAATAGCTTTGTAATCAAGAAAAAAGATAATGGGAAATTACTATGGAAGATCCAAATAATTAGTAAATAATTAACATAATACGGATTTTTAAAGAATTCATTTCAAATTGGAATATGTTTATATGTATTAAATTTAAACCAAAAGAGAATATCAAGTGATGAAATATAAAAATCAGTACAAGAAATTCTAAGTAAGGTAACATACTAATAAAAAGGGAAAGGAAACCTTGAGTAACTTTGCAATGAAAAACTCGGTAACTGGGAGCTGAGATGAAGAATTCTAAAATCAACCATCATGACGTACCTGGACATAAGAGGACATTTAAAGAAAATAAAACAACGTTGGGAAACAAGAAGTGCTAAACTAGAGCCCAATACATTTAGGAAGCACAAAATACTCATTTTCATGTAGACAACTGATTCTGAAGAAAACCAGAAATGTATAAATGAATTTATGTGGGTAGTCTCAATGTAAATTCTTGGCAAAAACGCTAGGCTTCTGCTTGGCTACTGCATCACAGTATTTAGAACCATTTTCAGTTTGGATACAGTATGTGTGAGATTCAGTGTGTGGGGAATCTGTACATCTCGGTGCAGATGTGTGGGGAATCTCTGGGGGACTAAGTATGTGTAGGATGAGTGATTTTTTTCCCTGCTTTGGAAATTATTCTGCTCCCTTTGAAGATAGTAACAATTTCATAGAAATTAAATAATCCCTTTGCATATAAATTACTCAACACTAATTATCAAGTAAATAAAATTACTTGATAGTAAACATCAGTAGATATGAAATCCAGGGAAAGACACATGTATGATGTGCAGGACTGTATCACATGCTAATACTGTAAGTATAATATTCTTTAAAATGTAATAAATCCTCAGCATTTATATATTGCAAAAGTAGTAAAAACAGTTAGTAAAAAATCTGGAACTGGTAATGAATGAAATACTTCATAAAGTGGAACTATAGTAAAGGAACACTGTTCTGCTGAAATCCTGACTATATTGTGTGTCAGAGATAGCAGTGCTCATACTTTAAAGAAGATCCAGGTTGCTTTGAAACACGACACGATCTTTGTCATTTCATAGTGAAGAAGGCTGATATAGGTAGGAAATGGTACAGAAGGTGGTCGTTAACATAATAAAGTTACACATTTTAGCTCCTGATAGTGGTTAAAGAAAATATTCACATTTCTACCTGAGGAGATCTTACTAACATGAACACAATCAAGACAGGACTAAAGCTACAGAACTCTCTGATTTGCAACAAACACAGGCTCAGCTGTGTGGAAGTCCCAACTTAAACAGGAAAATGGAATAAAGTGGAGGTGGAATCCTATCAGGGTGTGGTATGAGGGCAGGGATAGATGGGAGCCAATGTTACAAACATAACTTTTGACTCAGCTGCTTCTTTCACCTAAAGACGCACCTTCAGCATGCCATTTCTTCGATATATTCTCTGTCCAATGTAATAAAAACTTTAAAATATTCCTGCCTCAAACTACAATGACGGAATTATATTATTCACAGACGGTTTTAAGGAAATTATTGCCTCAGCCCTCTGGCCACAGCAGAATCAAAACTGAAGGCCATAAGCACTTAAAAATTTAAAGAAGAATAAAGCTTTAGACTCAATTATCTGGTGTAAAACGTTTCATGCTTTTATTCGGAGATAAATGTTTGCTTAAGTTAATCGGACCAAGAAAGATTTTTCTCTTTAGCCACAAGATTTCTCATAATGGAATATTAATATAGGATAACTGCTTGCAGACATGGATTTTAAAATGCCTGACACTCTAACGTGCCAACCTCGTTAAAATCAATGATGGTCAACAACTTAACATTATATAAAACATGGATTCCGATCACTCAACCTATTCTTCACTGTGTTTATAAGGCCATAGGCTGGCAATGATCTCTGCTGCGTAAGATTTCACAGCCAGTGAGCCCTGTTTGAGGCAATAGGAGAGCCCAGACTTGCATCCTGACCAGCTCCCAGCTCCTCAGCAGAGGTAGATGCTCCTCTGCTTCCCTCTTTTCCTGTTCACTCAGAACCTATGTTTTCATGCAAGGGACATTTGACTGTAGGGCACTCTAAAGAGATGTTGCTGCCCAGGGACTAGAAAAGCAAAGCACATGCTCAAAAAGGAGCCTCAGACACTGACAGAACTGAGGTGGAATGTAGGCTGGTTCCTTGTGTTCAAAATCCTCTATCTGTATTTTAAATGGAGATGTTAACTGCTGTATTTTTTATGGTATACTCAAAAAAAAAAAAGAAAAATCTTAGAAGAATACACCAGGAGCTCATCACTAGGACATACCAAACCTACATTAAGCAAGACCTTTGGCTTTAGATACTGAACGTGACAGATTGCTGCTTGTCTGATAAAACATTTCTGAATGACAAAGTCTACAGTTAGACTACAGCATCAGCAGGGCTGCATATGCAGAATACCAGCAACAGTGTTGATGCAAATATATTTTCTGGGAAAGAAACAAAAAAAACCAATCTTATTCTTATTTCTTCTGCAAATATACAGAAGATTTCTCCAACAATACCCAGCTGTGGGTTTAATCATCTGGAAAGAACCCAAGGCACCCCACAAAGAATGCAATTAGTCTGCAAATGGGGTAGGCCTAACCACTTCCGCCTGGCTGCTCCTCGCCATTTCCTAAGTACCCAGCTCTCCAGGGCATCCACATCATGTAGGCAGCTACGAGACGGAAGCTATGTCTACTCTTCAGTATTGGTCCAGGGACTATTTTGAGTAAATGAGATTGATCAAAAATGAAACGGTTTTCACAGTGGCCTACAGTTTTTTTTATTTTTACCTGTTAATTCAATAGAGGACGTCAAACCACTCTGGAAAGGACGTTTGGAAAGACCCTCAAATAGACCTTGCCAGTACAGTCATTATGCCCTGCTGGTAATAAGGTGATGCAAACAGCAGATTATTAAGCACAGATGCAGCACAGAAGTACAGAACAAGTAAAATGCTTTATTTCATCAGCATTACGTATTTTTTCCCCTATCGCAGAAAAAGTCCACGGTGCCATGTTTTGGAATTACAGCAATATTGTGCAATGTAGACAAACTTCCCTGGAAGAGTATTCTCTAGCTGTTCTATTAATAACCACAGAACACTCTGCTGTCAGTTAGCTGATAGACATACACTAGCAACAAAAATTCAGTGCTACACTTCGCTCAAACACAATCAATGTGAATATCTAGAAGGCTAACACATACATATAGACAACCAGGAAAAAAAATAATCAGCTTTATTCCAGCATCTTCACCGGTTTTTATTAGCAGATTTTCATGAAAGTCTTCAACTAACAAGAATAGGCAAAGTTAGAGGACCCTTTACCACACTGTTTTCTCCTTCACAGGGAAGAAAATAATCAGGATTCATGAAAACCAGACAATATAGCAGGAAAATGAGACATTTAAATTAAAGAGAATAAATTAACCCAAATGGGTAATAATGAACATTACAAATATATACTGATGTTTCTCACCTTTCTGCTAAGAATTTTTTAATGTCCAGATATGGACATTAATGTGAATAAATTTTATCTTCCTACAAGTATGATTTAAATTTTAAATCTATAGATGATGAAAGAGATACTACATTTATAATTATGTATGACAAGCATGTTGTTGTGTAGATACTGATACTCATTTTCCACAGAAATGGTGTTGTTGGCCTTTAAATACAGTATTCATGTAAGCACATTTTACTTCCACATTTCAGCAGCCTTGCACTTGCCATGGTAATTGACAAAACAAGGAATCAAGCCTTACTCTACCCTAGGTGTTATATATATATATACATAGACACACACACACACACAGATAAATAGCTGTATCTATCTGTATCTACACCTAAACATACACACACGCCCTCCATGCCCAAAGCATGGCATATACTAGATAGTCACCCTAAGAGCATGGCCAACAAACTGTTAGCAAGCTGGGCACAACCCTATCTTGAACAGAGTTTAAAATACTTTTTAACACAGTCAGACTCTCAGAGCAAATCCAGATGAGCACCCAGGTATTTATTCAGAAAATGACCAGTCTAAGAAAAACCCACCCAAGTACAGTCCTGATGTAACTTGGAGTCTGCTTTGTCTCAGGAAAGCTGTATTTGTTCTAAGGGATCATTTTCTTTACGACTATCAGCCTCGCTAAAATCCAGAAATTAAGAAAATAAAAAGTGAATGTTTGTCTCTTTCATATCCTCGAGAACAGTAGGTGATATGTATTTTTTTACAATCATCTGAGCTGTAATTTAGACAAACCACAAAACAGTTCCTAGTCTCTTCAGAATTAATTTTGAAAATTACAGAATATTTTAGGGCACAAGACAGGAATAATTAATTGAAAACTTCTCAATATATTTTGTGTACCAACAGTTGATTACAGAAATCCCAATCATCATCTCATCCTTTGGATTTTTCTTGTACACGTGACATATTCCATTCATTCCAGAGCTGACATCTACACACAGCTTACCTTTAACCTGGGCAGTGCTGGACAGTATCTGTTCTCTAAGGTACCTTTGCTACCAGATGACACAAACAAGCTCTTTTGGTCAGATCAGATTATACAGTTCATATAGGTGAAGTATTCTCTAAGGGATGGTATCTGTTAATTAGCCTTCAGAAATTATTTTCCTTAAAACATAATTTAGCTTACATGGGATGAACTAGTCAAAAATAAAAGCCACAGATGATCGCGCTGGATTCAAGACATTAATTCTAGAATCTCTTGGGAGGCATTGACTGATCCTGTTATTAAGGCTGTTCGTTAATTGCAAATATTCTGCTTGATTTAAAACTTCTACAGTGAAGAATGAGTAAATATTTTCAGGGCTTCCTATGCGCCTCTCTACTAGCTTATTCTAATGTAAATTACAAATAATTACAACAGAAACATTGTGTATGCACAAGGATTCATTATCTTCCCGCCCAAGCAATTAAACAGTAACATAAACATAACCAGCACCATATAAAATAAAATAGGCCACTATTTCTTCTGGTATATTATGCCTACTCATAGACACATTCTTTTACCAGTGTGATAAAATATGGGTTCCCAAAATGATAAGCATTTTCCTTGTTATTTTAAAAAAATATTTAAAATTTACCCAATGTCAAAGAATGGTCAGTCTTAAAATAAATATCATTATAAAATCAAAACTGAAATATCTGGAAATAAGAATCAAATAAATACCCCTATATGTAACATGAGCTTTTTTTTTTCCTCATTAGTTTATATATTTTTCTTAAAAACAAGAAGAGGGATTAATGAAATCTATGCACGGGCACATCTCAGTAATATTAGCCCTTGCACCATGAAAGTGTTCACTTAAGTGTCCAGTCTTTCACCTTACAGCTACAGTCTTTAAAATGTAAGTCACTTGTTAGAGACTCATTTCTAGGTAGGTTTTAAAACACCCAAAACCCCTCTTCATCACCTGTTATCACACAGCTCCAGGCTTATTTTTGTCTTTCCTAGAGTTCTGGTTTAGCCCCAACCGGCAACTAAGCAACATGCAGACGCTTGCTCCCCCCTCCCCCTCCCCAAACCACACACAGGTCAGATGGGAGAGAGAATCAGAAAAAAACCTCATGCGTTGAGAAAAAAACAGTTTAATGGGACAGCAGAGGAAAAGTAAATAATAATAATAATTACTGATATATATATATACAAAAAACAAGTGATGCACAATGCAACAACTGCTCACCAGACAGTGATCAACAGCCTGTCACTGAGCAGTGATTCCCACCCCCTGGCCAACTCCACTTTTATACACTAAGCTTGACATTATACAGTATGGAATACGCCTTTGACCAGCCTGGGTCATCTGTCCTGGCTGTGCTCCCACCCAGCTTCTTGTGCACCTCCCTACTGGCAGAGCATGGGAAGCTGGAAAGTCCTTGACTTAGTGTAAGCACTGCTTAGCAACAACCATAAAACATCAATGTTTTACCAACATTCTTCTCATCTTAAATTGAAAACACAGCACTATATCAGCTATTAGAAAGAAAGTTAACTCTACCCCAGACAAAACCAGGACACTGAGCTACCTACTATTATCCTCACATCTACGTTGTACCTGAGGTTAGCTCCCTGCTGCTCTTCTAGGTGGGAGGACAGACCACAGCCACAGGCATGCAGATGGCTCACACACACAGGCTATCCAGCTGTACAACTCTTCACTCTGCCCAGGGTACCCTGAGAGAGGCAACACACTTTCACCCTACTGCAGAGCATTATTTTCTACTGTGTAATTTATTACTTTTACATTAAATCATCAGTCTTTTTGTTAGAATCATGAACTGGAAAAAAACCCCGTATTGTGGAAATAGAACAAAACTGGGACTTTGGAAAATGTGCAAACACATCTCCCAGTGGGATCTTGTCACCATGATCACAGCAGTAAGCAGTAAATAGCTTCTCTTTATCTGAGTTGGACAGGCTTTAGAATGAAATTATTACTATTAAATGGAACCTTTGGAAAGTAGCAATTTATGTTATAAATTCTCTGTTGTTTTATTGAAGTTTTAAATGGGAAAGTGCAACCTGTTTTAGAGTTTCTGTAAATAGGAAAAGTTTCATTGAAACTTTCAAATGATAGTCTTTATAAGTCAGACACAAGTGCTCGTGGCAGGCACAGTTTGAGATCTTAAACTGCTAATGGCAAGATATATTTTTACATTCACTCAGAATGTAGGATTTCAGAAGTTTTTAGAAAGGCTGTGCAGGGTAAAAGTTCAGCGCGTGTAAGTTTAGCATGTGTGCACAGCTGATGAAGAATCATTTGGAGACATGCACATACCTGGGGCTGGTGGAAAATTTTGTGATAGAGATGGTACATTAGGTCAGAGGTAGCTAAAAGTGAATTTCAGATTCTTCAGGGACATTCTCCTTTTAGCGAATAAAGGGCAAATGGCCATCCTCTTGTTCCATTCCTCTCTGCGGGCTTCAGTAAAGTTGACCATAAGCTAAGGTCGTACTGCATGATGGGTAGGGCCAGCTTCCAGGGGAACTGCGTAAAAGACCTCTTATTTGTGATCTCCCCCATATGCAACTATTTTTTCATCCTTTTTAAACATCAGAGACTGCTTCCAGAGGAAGTGCTGGAATTGCACTGTCACAAGTGCTAATAACATACTAGTAACATGCAAATGACACTCTCCTACCTACCTCCTCAATATATGGTGCCACCAAATGGGTACAAGTACTTTGAAAATCATGCCAGACTAGAGAATAAGCATCCAAAACTCAAACCAAAAAATAACCCTCCTCCTCTCTTGCTCCCTAAAAAAAACCCCAAACCACCCCATACTAGAATTTCCTTCACTTAGAAAATGAGTGGCAAGTGATATTCGGTCCTTAGTTCAAATGTACATGCTAATTTTTTGCTAGAGCTGAGCTTTCACATATTACTTTTTACAGGGATTTGTACTCTCTCTCGACTAAGAGATTATTTTCCCATTCATAAGAACTTTATCTGGTTTTCACCTCTTTATCCTCCCATGGTTCAGTTACAGAACTGCACTAAACCTGGAGATATTGGAAGTATCTGAGTACCTAGGAAACTCCCTAATAAATACAGAAAGCTACAACAGAATTACACATGAAGTTTGACTAAGCTACCTCATCAAATGGATGTTCTATATACTGATTTTCCATTTTATAGTATCCAACTCAAGTTCTTTGTTGTCATCTTTATGCTGGGTTCTCAGTGCTGGGATTCAGAAGAACTGAAGTTTCCTAAAGCACCAGATAAGGACTGAAACTGATCACTTCACCTTCTAAGACAAAACAATTCTCTTTGGAGAACTGTAATCTTTGCCCATGATGCCAAATATAAAGCTCTTGAGAGCATCAGCATGCCCCAGCATATTGGGGAATTAAGGACAATGAGGTTTAGTCTTTTTCTGACATAAATGTACAGCAACATGCATAGATTATAAAGAAAAAGCTTCAAGCAGATTACTCCTACTCCACTGCATGTATTCCCCCTCCTAGAGAGAAGACAGGAGAATAAACAATGTACGATTTGATACACAACAAAAAGGTATTCTGATGCTACCGTGATGCAATAAAAGAAATTTAGAAAGGGGTAACCACTTCCACAAAATCCCGTATCTGATCCACGTACTTCATGGATGAAGAAAACCAATTTTTTTTTTAACTTCATTTTTTTCCTCTGCTTTCAGCTGTATTTCTATATTTTCAGCTTAACATGAAAAGGGGACTGTATACCTAGGTATTCACCCAGTTACTTTTACTATGGATATTACTGACCACCTCTGTCTTATCTACGTCCTTAGATACTCAGCAAAAAGGCGCTCTTGCTCCAACTGCAATCACACCGTGCTTACTACATCGTAACAGACGGAAAGGCAAGAAAGTGAACCAAAATTCATGACTTCACAGGAAGTTGAAGCAGGAACGAAAGGTGAACGAAGAAGGCTATGTGTCTTCAATAATTAGAAGGCATGCTAAGAATCTATGTGTAATTTCTGTAGATGAACCACTACTAACACTACACTGTGACCACACACTAGCAAACAGAAAAGCACTTCTGCCTATGCTGGGAAAAAAAAAAAACAATCTCTCGGCTGGAAGAAAGGTCAAGGCAACTGCAGATGCAAATACAAGAAAAGGTCATTACCCAGCTAATAACATAAAAGGTAGGTACGGAGTAAAACATAAACAAACAAAAGCTGTAACAGCAAATGGAGCTTGTCTGGGGGGATTTGTGAGGCTGGGCTGCAGCGAGAACACCACAGCTGTCAGTTACTGTACAGAGGAAGTACACGATGAACAACGAAGGGTGATTTGCCGCATTCTGCACTTGGGTATCCTGCTGACACGTAAAATCTCCACTGCCTGTCACAGGATACAGACACCCAGCTAATATATATGGCTGTTTGCACATGACTCTACACATTTCAGATCCTAATGTCTTCATAATTAAAACATTCCAAACATCAAAGGAAGGGACAGGAAAATAAAGTTTTAGGGAACTAGGAGTTCATAGTCTCTTCTTTGCCTTTCATTCAGGCACAGTAATAGAAAGACCCTACAAAGGATCTGGTCACAGGAGTTATGAAGAAGTAAAAAGGAATTTCCAAGTTAGATGTTAAGGAATTATACCCTAGGCATTGAGGAGAAAAGGATTAAGAGTTTAGGCCATACTGTCCTGATCCTTTGATGGTTTAGATTGTCTATGTGGATGCAAAGCACAGGTTCTGATCCATGGGAGCTGGATTTAGCTTGAAAGGGTGAATGCAGAATGAACTGGCAGTTTAATAAGCCTCTCTGATTGAGGCAATAATTCAGACCTTTACAGTATGGAAAAGCCAGTCAGACTGATCAATGCCATTTAACCCATTCTTATTTTCACTTCCGCTTCTTCTGTTTGCATTTTGAAAGAAAGGACAACAGCAGATCGCAAAAAAAAAGCCTGCTTTTTCTGGTGTTTTAGAAACTTAGTTTCTTCAGTGTGTTCTTTTGCAGGTTCGGGTTCTTTTTAAAGCTGGTTAGGGTCACCAATACGATTCTTCTCCTATTTCTCCCCAGACCAAAATATCATCTGGATGAACTTCCCTACCTCCAGAGTCATAAAAACATTGATGGGTTTTTTTTCAGTGAAACACCAAGGATGAAAAGCATAGACCAAATAACACTCCCAGAAGGAGTCATCAATGATCATAAACCTCTGCCCTGGTTTTCTATGACCAACTGCCAGAATCCTATTTACCAAATAGAGAAAAATACCACCTGCTCTTTCTGAGAACATTTCAGTTCCACACAAATAATGAAAAGGTTCTCTTTTATACAGCAATGTAATTCCCTTAGAATTCTAAGTGATGAGTTCTTCTGGTCTATATTTCCTAGAGTTAGTAAAGTCATCCCTTTTTTAACCTCTCAGGGCCAAGGAACTTCTCTGGCATCCCAACCCTCAAAAACACAGGCACTGACAAATTTCCTTTTACTGATATCTTCAGCACTTTCCCTTCACTTGAAAGATGGTTTATACATATTATTATATGTTCACACCTAGTCCTTCCAACGACTACCTCCCCTTAGCAGGGGAACATACGTAACATAGCTGAAGTGATTCAATTTCATCAAACAATGGATATTCTCCCCCTATATAACACAGGGCACCTCTGTTGCACAGTAGGAATGGATAGCTGGACAGCTCACTGGACACAGACAAAGATATTTAGTTTATCTGAATACTCAACGTGAATGTAAGTCCTGCCTTTACCTAACTGCTGATGTTCTGATGTATTTGACCCCAATACTGCTGTTCCTGGCACCGCACTGGTTTATGTACCTGAGATGCAGAACTAACAAAGCTCCCAAGGTGCTTATAAGCACTCATCTCCTGCAAAGTCGTTCATTCCTTCTGAGACTAATGCTCCTGACGTAGTCCTCCTGACGGCCCATGCTGTGCGCATTCTGCTGCCAGTTACAAGCTCTCAGGAAGTCACATAAGCCACTGGGGTTCCTGCTGCTTCTTCCAAATGCTTTGGCTTTCAAACACATTACCTTGGCTTGCACTCACCACAGCATGTGCAGCTCTACACAGTGATTCTTTTGTCTGATTTTTGTTTTTCTAGACTCTGATTTTGAGCTCAACATTTCTTTCCAAATCAGATCTCGATTTTAATATTGTTTTGTTCCCTGAGTTTTGCCAGAGAGACTGGTGCCAGAGACAGCTGCAGGAACCCACCTGGACTCCAAGAGCCTTGGCCCAGGGAGTGGGCTTAAAATATTTCCAAGTGAGAAGGGCAACCTTAACTGTGGTCAGGAGAAACCGCTAACACAAGAACTGAGAAAATGTTCCCTTAGGGATTTAATGTAAGAAGACCAAAAGAATGCTGCACATGTAAGTAGAAACGGTGAATATAGGTGTCAGGCAATTTATCCATAGGTACAGAAGAATGAGAGTGGCACAGCACAGCAATGGAAAATAGCCTAGGGAATCTGGGGAGAATTCAGAGCTAAACACTCAAAAGGAAGACAACCCATCCAGGAAAGTCTTTGATTTCCCATTTTTATCTTAGCAATGTCCTCTGTTGTACAGCATGAATATTATTAAAAATTACACAGCCCTATGTTATTACAGTCATTATTTTAATTAACAGTAGCTTTCTGTTATCCTAGTACTTAGTATTTACATTATCAGTAAACAGTCAATCAAGTAATTTAGTTGTTAAAGCACTCCTTCTAGTGCTTCCTTATCCAGTGGTATTTGGCCCGGTACCAGTGTAAGCACAGTAGAGAACGGAGCAGATTACAGAAGGTCTATCAAAGTCATATTTACTTGTAAGATAGCTTTCCAGACATAGCAATCACAATCAGTACATACAGATTTAACCTCTGAAGGATTAAAGGTAAACAGTTCAAGGAACTACAGACGCTGCCAAAACAGCATCGTGCATGAACTCAACAGCTTGTGGATGCTCAGTCTGTACAACACAAACGTCACACTGCAGCTTCTCCCATCTACAATGTATCTGGGACTACAGTGCACAATAAACCTGCAATATCTGGAATCGTAATTCTATATGCATGTTACTTAGAGTCATGAGCAAAATGTTTTTTTCTTCACTAAGCTTTCCTTGTAGCGCATTACGTGAGCTTTCAAGGAGCCTTCTGTCTCCAAAAGGCTTCTCACAATGTACATTTACCTACATCTGCTTCCAAGAAAGTTGAGCATTATTTGGCATTAATTCACAGTAAAATTCCATAACTTGCAGGACATGTCCGTTACCACTTTCGGGACACCTTCTCTGACCATTTATCAGGTAATAATGAAAAGTATCACTGGAAAGTAATTGTGAAGAATGACTGGCAGCTATAGCCAGTCCTTCTCACAATGTACATTTACCTACATCTGCTTCCAAGAAAGTTGAGCATTATTTGGCATTAATTCACAGTAAAATTCCATAACTTGCAGGACATGTCCGTTACCACTTTCGGGACACCTTCTCTGACCATTTATCAGGTAATAATGAAAAGTATCACTGGAAAGTAATTGTGAAGAATGACTGGCAGCTATAGCCAGTCCTTACTAGAGCAAAGCTGTGTGTGGTTTATTAGGGATTTTCCTGTAAGTCGAATGACAGAAAACCTTTGTGACTTAAATACTGTCTGGGCTATGTTAGTTTGAAATGTCGTTGGGATAACCAAAGCAAATAAATATTCAACATAATCATAACTTAATTTTGCAGAAATAGGTGGGATTAAATTGAAGGAACTGTCTGAATTTCAAATTGTCCCAACATGCAGACTTTTATTTTCAAATAAATCACAGTGTAATTGTAGCATTTCTAAAATCTAATTAAAATTGTTCTTAAATAAACAAGCATTCGCCTGTAGCACTGAAAATTCAAACATTCACAAGTAGTGTTGAACTGACTTAAATTTTTCTCAGGGGATGTGAGAGGCTTAGGTTCTGTACAATTCCACTGCACAATATCATTTAATAATCTCTGTCTGATTCTGAAACCATCTACAGACACTTTCATCTATTAAAACAAGTAAGTGTAAAAATCAAACTACAAAACAGTGAGAAGAAAATTAGATTTGTGGAATCCCTTTGGTTTAAATAAACAAAAGCTCTGCTAATAAAGGCAGAGCAATTATTTTCCTACCAATACATGACATAATAATATGGAAACATGCAGATCTAATTTATGAATGTTGTAGCTTTACACATACACATTGAAGCTGCCTGAATTCGCTCAGATAGATGCTTTGTTCGGAATGTATTATTATTACTTCCATGGGGCCTATTTCCTAAGGCAAATCATCCACTACAAGAGACACTTCTTCATTCACTAGTTCCTTTCTGGATGAATGACTCCACTGATGAAGGGTATAAACTCTATTCCTAGATAAGGATTTTAAGGTACTTCGTTTAAATGAAAGAAACAAAAGGAAGCAGTGCAATAGAAACTCAATCACTTGTTTCATATTGAAAAATAGATTATGAAACAAAGAACCCCAAGTCTTCGCAGGCATGACCCAGATGCTCGTTTTTTTCATTATGCTGATAAAGAATTTCTCAGGAACCCAATTCCTTCCTAACTGCTTAGGCATTCAAGTTTTCATAGACGGGACTTAAGCACTAAAGTAGCTTTCTCACGCGTGACTATCCCAGGCTACCTCCCCCTCGACTGCCTTACGCATCCTGTAGCTCACTCTCTCAGCCGGCCATCTAACCATTAAGGTTCATGGCACTATGCACCATGTGTGTTGGTTTTAGTCGTGATTTTCGTGGTGTAGACAATCACAGCATCAAAACTCTTACACAACTTTTACAGCACGTCTGTGAAATGCAAGTGGGAAAGCTACATCTGAGAGACACAAAATATGGCTTTTCTCTTCATAGCATAGTTAAAGTTGCATGAACAACTGAGATAGAGAGCATACAATTGGAGGGAGGCTAGACCATATCATCTTCTTAGATATTTTTTTAGTAACAGCGTAATTCTCACCAACACTGTTTTATGAGGAAAATAAAGAACTGAAGTAAAAGCCAATGAGAATTTCTACCATTCCCAAATTCCTTTAGATGTAGAAGGTATGTCTAAAATCTAAGCACAGGAATAAAAATCAAAGCATGCATGCTTATACATAAGTGATATCTCTTGTGCATTTTTCTTCCAGGCTTTAAATATACCCAGACAGATAAAAGTTAAGAGGACTAGCTATAACAAATTCCAATCTGTGAAAATTTGAGAGAGAATAAAGAGAGACTAAGGAATAGTGTTTTGCCTTTATCCATGATATTTCTTAAGGAATCTACAAATACTAGTAAGTGTAGAAAACCCTGTCTTGTGTAATACCAGTAAATAAGACACATGGATAGAAATAAAACCAGAATCTTAACAAAACCCTTTCCCTAACCTTTAAATATATACATTTACCCAAAATTAAAATTCACTCTCTGTAGCTAATCCACAGAAGGCATACTTCAAATGTAGCCAACATACGACCATAAGTTTTCAGAACAACACTAGCCAATACTATGATTAAATATGATTTTTGGAAATATGAATCCCAAATATGAAAATGAAACCACAGACCAAATAACAGTAACTACAGCTCCAGCAGGAAGCTCTTCATCACTTTGCCTTGGATACGTTTTTATTCAATGCATTGTACCCTTATAAGAGAAGAAATAATTGTGGTTTTAATTTGTGTATTCAAAATGTTTGTAATTCTTGAAGAACATAAGCACTTAGGGAAAAAAAGTGGTCAATTTTTCAAGAAGCTCAACAGTACTTTATTTGCCATGGGTGTCACCCAGACGATGCTAGAAGATGATGCACTAAAGAATCCATGGCATTCATCTATGACCAGCCCTGTGCAAAATGTCTGCCACATGAAAAGGAAAGCTTTGAGCCATTTTATGACTGATGGACTCAGAAGTCCTTTTCAATGGTATGAAATTTGTAACACCAAAACCCACAGATTGATTAGGATGAGGGAGCTCTAGCTCTGCTCATTTTACCACGGCATATTGAATCTCTGATCTTTTTAGGTGTGTTTTCATCTTGTCCATCTACCTAAGAAGTAAAGAAGTTTTGCTTGTCCCATTTTAAGATGGTGAGCGCTGGTTGCCACAAGAAGGCCAGCACCAAAGAAGCTTCAGCCAAATATTCTGTAACATAGCATACAGCATTCTAATCCCTGGGAAAACCGATGGCAAATACTGAGCTAATAACACTAATCACACAAAGTAGGTGCGAGGCTAATGAAGCTGTATTGATTGGTAATTCTTTATGTCCTAAATACACACTTTGCCAGATTCCATTCTACTTAGTAGGAGGCTGTGTAAGTTGTTCATGTAGGGCTGTTTGGCCATCTGCAACAAAGCTCCAAATCAGTAGCAGGAAGACTCCAGTTCAGTTTTCAGTAAGCTATGGCAGAGATTTGGGCCTAAATCCAGCTTTCTGTTACAGCTTTAGATTTGGCCCACTGTCAACATCTGGAAACCAAACATTGTGCATGGCTTGCACAATTCAGCATATAATAATTAAGTATTAAATTGAACTACTTAATACCTGGCAGATTTGTGCACAGAAAATGAAAACTTACCTTACCAAGACAGAATAGCCAAATAAAAACCAGTAGAAGAAACCATGTTCTACTTTGGGTATGACCTAGTTCATTGTACTTTTCACAAGTACACCCACAAATAATGATGAAAAGAATGAAGAGGGAAGGGACATTCCCATCAAAACTGTTCTGGAGTCAATGTTTATACAGACTATGTATATGTGAGGAACATAGGATATTTTTGATAAAAAGAGTAGAAGACTGAAAAAAATGCTATGCTAGGAAAGCTCTGGGGAACTCAAAACAGCATTGATCACTGCACTCTCAGCTATTTTATTCGTAGGAGGACATACAGTAAATAGAGAGTTTTAGCTGTGGAATTTTAAAACCTCTGAAATCTCTGGGAGCCATCGTTACTATTGACCACAGAGGGGCAGAATTAACTGCTGATCATTTCTGCAAATCCAGCCTAATTAAAGACCTGGAAAATATGGGTCCAACCAAGCCCCCTTACCCTTAACATGCCAATCATCCTTTTCATTGTGCTAGTCTCCGCATCACTACAACCAAAAGTGAAAATGTGTTAGTCCATTTTTAATGACTAGGGCCTCCCAAACATGCAGAAAATAAACATTATTTAAACACCATACACAGAGATCAGGAAAGGAACAGTTAAAATTACCCCATTTTGACATCTCTTTCTCTTATGAGTAAAAGTAGAAATTTCTGTGTCCAGTAATGTACTAACATTATCCTTGTGAACAACACTTCACTTTCCCTGTTCTGTGGGATACGGAGAACTGAGTATGCTGTTGTATGCAGAACTGGAAATGTAATATATTATTTCTTTTACAAATAGGTTCGCACGCAGAATTTTGCTTTACCATTAAGGGTAATAGCTTGTTACCACACTGACAGTTGATGTTCTCACATGTGACATATTTTTATGATTTTACATAAGATTTAGACTTACAATTTCTTATAAAACCCACTTTGAGATTTCTTTAAATGGGGTACATAAAATTACTCTGCTCATGGGAAAAGAGGGCTGCATATCCCTGATACTGCTCCAGTCTAGACCTGTTAGAGCAGCTGCCTTTGTGGATGGTTCACAGATGCATTATAGCTCAAAACTATATGATTAAAAGCCCAGCATCTGAGTTTTCACACAAAGCTGAGAATCATAATGTTTTAGGCATAGTAGACAAAAAAAAAAAGATAAACCAGTTTGTCTGCTGTTCTAATAAATGAGTTTACATATGGACATTTTAGGTGAATAAATAGATAACGCGAATAGAGTATTAGCTACTAGAATTATCTGAGATTAGCTGGTGATTTTTAAAGGCTGTTTCTTCAGAAAGAAAAAATAAGAAAATTCCTATAAATTCCTTTAAAATTCCTTTATATTTCTTACCACGAACTAACTGTTTCTACTTATATTAGATGCATTCCTTCTCCCCTTCTTTTGCTAACGCCTCTCTGGAAAAGAGTACAGTACTGCTTAATTTTTAACAGGAAGTTAAAACATTTAATACTTATTTTCACATGAAAGAGAATATGTATTTGTATTAAGATGCCCCTAGGAATATAGAATTTTTAAGTGTTCGGTTCAACCCTGTGTTTAACAAGAGTTGGAAATATCTGAGACTAACTAACTTTCTCTGATTTTTTTCTTTACATTACACCCAGTTAAACTGGAACAATCATGAAAATCAATCTAATTTCAGATGAGAAAGAAAAGTGAGTAATAAAAATAAGCAAGAAATACAGCTTCTACTTATTTCATTATTATGTATTCATAACCCAGATAAAATGTATTTTTACATGTATGTTTCAAAGAAATGTTCACTTAAGAGTTTTACCCAAACAGCCAGTTTTTCTCCTTACCTTTACTAGATCTGTTGTTAATATATCAAAATTAATAAAATTTTTCAATTACGCAGTTAACGATTTCTTACCATGTCCTCATTTCACAGATAGTAGTCTGTCTCTGCTTCCTCTACTGCCCCACTTCCCTAATTCATTAAATAAATTCAAGAATGAACATTATGCCCAGCTGTAATTCTGATAATTAGGGCTTCTGATTGTCAACTTTTCTCTTTTTCTAACCTAACCAAGAAAATTGTTATCTGAAAATGAAATTACCACTTCCTTATAAAACACACATATTCTGTATTTTCATTTTTCTTCTGGGACATTGAGATACTGCCTGCCTTTTAATTACAGACTGCACAATAAAAATAATCATAGTGTGTCCTCAAGGCTAAAGTGCCATTTCAGATCAAACCATCCGTCTTGCATTTAATTTGCACTTCTGACTAAAGCCACAGCTTTTGTCAGGAAGAATTTTTGTTTGGATGTTAGCTTTTTTATATATTGTGTGAGAAAGCTGTCTGATGCACCCCCTTAACCCAACAGCATAGTCAGAAGCATTCACAACCAATGTGAAATTACTCAAAAAATCAGCTGTTTAGAATGCGTAACGATCACACCAGAGGTTTCAAGAGTCTTTTTCAGTTCCTTTCTCCCTAAAATATCTTCCTTCCCACAGATATATCTGTTCTTGGATATGCAGGGAACCATTAGGAAACTAGAAACCGAAATTGCTACATTAGATCAGTACAATGTTCCTAACAGTGACTGGTATGAGACATTTCAGAGTAACTGTAATCACAACAAATACACAACGGACAGTAGGTGGGTACAAGAAAGACAAGAAAGTTCACTGCATCTACAACATCATCAAAAGTACATATTATGCAATTTACAATGCATTTCAAAGTAAGGGAGTACTGAAAAAATACTGCTGAAGAACAACAGCAAAGAACATCTGCAGTTTTCTGCTACTGCTCCGTGAAGATCTGTCCATAAAAATGCTTACAAGATAACTGAATCACCAGGAGGACTGGATACCCTACAGGATGCCTGAAGCCTGGGCCCATTTCACCTTCTACGGGTTACATGACGTTGGGTTGCACTAGGAAGTAGCCCAATAAACTATCCTCTTGTAAACCACAGCATGTGTCTCCAAGAGAATATGGGATAAAAGAGAAAAGGTTTTAGCCTTATCTCCTCTACAGCGGAGTCCATGCCATAGAGCCGGAGAGAGACTTTGTCCAAGGCCTGTAGTGATAGGACAAGGGGTAACAATTTAGGTTTAGACTGGACCTAAGGAAGAATTTTTTTTCATGGTGAGGGTGATGAGACATTGGAAGAGGCTGCGGAGCTGCGGACGACCCATCATTAGAAGTGTTCAACATCAGACGGGATGTGGCTTTGAGCAACCTAATCCAGTGAAAGATGACCTTGTCCATGGGTGGTGGTGGTGGTTGAACTAGATGATCTTTAAAGGTCCCTTCCAACCCAGACCACTCTATTATTCTAAGATTCTACACTTCAGCCTGCGCTAAGGAATAATGTGGACTTCACCTTTAAACTTGACCTTTTTTTTCTACCTGGGGTTTTCACCACATCTACTGAATGACTGAAAGTGGAATGGGACTTTCACATGGACTGATGCTTGAATTTAAAATACAGAATATAAATAAACTATAAAATATAAAAGTACAGACATATGAAAAATAACTAGATAGACACTATGATTGCTCTTTTGCCATATAGGAAACTTGTAGAAAAACAAATGCCAAATTTAGATCCTAGCCACTGGGTCTACTTCACCCTCAAAGAGGAAGACCTAAACGACTTTACCCTCCCCCTTTTTAAAGTTACTAACATTACATTACCAAAATAGCCCAGTTTTGCTATGTTTTTGGCATCTTAAAGGGGCAGAACTTCATAATTCAAATGGACAGTCAACAACTTCACCAAAACCTCAAAAAAACAGAGCTGCAAAGAAGCCATTTCACCAGAGCTGGGAAGCTCAGGATAACTATAGCCCAGAGCAGCAGGTATTCATACGGTGTCACAAAGAAAACTTCAGGCCTTTCAATTAATCAATAAACATATTTGACCTTGCTGAGGGGTTTGCAAAAGCTATCAAGATGGAAAACTGGAAATGTTCTCCCCTGAATGCTAGTTTAGGCACTGTTTAGGCAGAGCTGAGTTCCTCTATTTCAAACACTAAATAAATAGATCTTGGTCAATTCCTTTGCCTTCTTTTGGCTTCAAATAATTTGGGGGTATTATAGGAATGCTTTTGAAAAAATTATTATTTCCAGCAATGCATTCGCAGAGGATACACTGCTTTCCTTTCTGAAGTAGGATATGTTTTACTTCATTCCTGTACACCTTTTAGGAAAAATGTTTAGATCCTAACCCAAAACCCAGTGAGTCAGTGGAAACAATGTAGTTCCCACTGATCAATATATCTTAAATGGAGATACAAAATTCTTCCTGCAGTAGAAACTAAACATGAGGAAACTGAATGACAATTATTTCACAGTATGTGACTGAGACTCTAAGTGAAAATTAATATTATAATAGATACAATAATGCATTTTTAAGTGGTATTCAATAGCATCACATTAATAGTGCTGATATTCTAATTCTAAAAAGAAACATTGACTAGCCTACTAAAAAAACTGGAACATCACTTAATACAGTCAAAGACACATATAATCTTCATCATGTCTGCCAGATCAGTTCTGATGGTTGAGACTATGCTGATGGGAGACAACACGAAGAACGTGAAACATTTTTTTCACAGTCATCTACATAGATATCAATCATTAAAATCTCAAATGTTACATAAGAGAGTGTATGGCACAAATGGCCCACTCTGTTGAAAACAATGAAAATAGGGTAAGAAAACAGGCATGCACATGCATCTCTACACATGATTATTTTTAATATTATGAATTTATGTGTATGTGTGAGCTCAAGTGTAGGTATGATAGAATAGTCAGTCATCCCCTCTCTGAAAGTGAACAATTTTTTTTTTCATTTTAAATGAAGGACAGAATGCCAACTTGGAGGATTTATGCTAAGTTAATATTGATGGCCAACATATATTTATAGTTAAGCAGCTTAAGAAAACTACAACGCTATTAAGGTTTCAGAACCATTCCTCAAAAATGCAAAAGTGTTAGAGCTGAGACTGCTTGCGTTATCACAGCGCAGTCTTTTGTAAATGCTTTGTGACAGAGCTTTTAATTATACAGTTATACTTAGTTTTGCAAGATTAGTTACTGAGGAATAGAAGCCAAAGTCTTAACACAGGAAATGTCACCCTTCCATAACACCAGCGAGGTTGCTGGCCTTGCTTATAAATAAAACAGTATTCAAATTTAGCAAAATATGTAACTAGTAATGAGTAGCCTACTAATTGCATTTAATGTATGCATTTTTTGGTCACTTGCAAGGAGTCAAGAAGATTGAATGAGCAAATAGAAAGAAAATCCAAATTACAGTGAATGAAATACATATAGAAAATAACATCCAAAACCTCAACTACTGTTTTTATCCTTTTTCCAAACAACTTCCCCCCGCTAAAAAATTAAAACCAAAACCCTAATGTATTTTAAAAATTCTAGAATATATTCTAATTTTCACACACATGTATTAGATGGTTAAACCAATTAAAAATGTTTACTTAGGTAATAAAATAAAAAACATTTAAATTGCTGGATTCTCCATGAGCAAACCACATCTTTTCAGGTATGTTTAATACAAGAAAGGAAAGATGTTTTGGCAAGAGCCCATGCTGAATGATGAATTCATACAGTTCTATCAGCAGACTATCTGATGACACATAATTAATCTCTGATTAATGACTTTAATTTAGACACTACAATTATTTTTGCAAAGACTATAACAAGGAGAAAGAATTACACAATTTTTTTCAGTGTAATTTGAAATAATTCTATTGAAATCGGGTTTGGGTTTATTCTCTTCTAACCTGTCCTTTAACCATCCCTGACTAATTCTTGAGTGGAGATGGAGTTTGGTTTTATTTTTATCTTTCCTATGTTTTAATTTTTATTCATGATACATGTTAATTTCTGCCTTTATTCTTGCAATTTGCTTTGGTATGGTACTCCTGAATCTTGTTTAATCTTGCAGAATTTAAGAATCTGAAGCTCAAAGCAGATATTTAAATTGTGTCTCAGACACCATCACAACTCTTTTGTATTGTGAAAGATTTAGATGGACTACTGTACAAACTGTACCAATTAACTGTGTAGCTGAGTGCTATATAGTGCAATTCCAATGCCCACCTACATAGCAATAGATAATGAAAACATCTGCAGTAAAAACTTCCCTAATACTCGTTTTATATATCTGAAACCATTGGATTACAGACTACGGCATTACAGATTGCCTTCTACATTTTGGTCACAGTTCTTTGATGAATATGTCCATTTCATTAGCATCTATGCATCAATACCTGAATCCACTTCAAAAAGGTTGCCCTAACAGTATATGCTGCCAGAGAGATTTATTTTGCTCTGCCTCACAGATGACACTTACTCACTCTCATCACCGTTGCTTTCTTTTCTCTACTATATTCCATTTGCAAAGTTTTATGAAGTTTTTGAGAAGCACAGTTTGCTGCTTTTTGTCTTGGAATCACTCATTCTTTGCAGCACTTTCTGTGTCCCGTAAAGCACCTAAAATTTTTCTGCATATTCTTTTTCCTTCCTGGAAGCTAGAAAATTCAGGTCATCCTTCTGTGGTTTCTGGACCACTAGTTCAAACAGCAACGAAAGTTGCTCACTCTGAAAGGCTAACATGCAAGGTCCTAACTACTGTATAGTTTATTTCAGGGAATTCAGAGTCCCAAGGCTTTCTGTATCATATGTCTGTAGTGAGAACAAAATGTTCAAAATGTATCAAATTAGAATATATCCACTGTCCAGCATACATGAACACAGTTCTGTCCAGACACCTTGGTTGGTAATGTGGGAAACAAACAGTGGGTCAGACAAGTTAAGTTTCCATTGATTTTTCAGTATTAAAATTAACTCATGTGGAAAGTGATAACCAATGCACTGTTGTAAAGACTTTCGATTTTTTAAATGCAATGTGATAGGAAAGGAAGTAAGAATCAAAAGAGTTATTTAATGAGTTCAAAATGCTTTCATCAATATAGCAACACTCATAATACATCTTCTCAGCAGACACACCTTCTTTTGCTAACTAAACTACCTGAATGCAAGACATAGAGTACCAAAATACAAAGTATTCATCAACATGTCCACAATCACTTGACCCAATTATTAATGTGTGGCAAGACAGTATCCCAGACTGCGTATTTATAATTGCTTGGCTTTTAAGAGTTAACCCAAGTATGAAAGCACTCCTTGACGAGATTTGTAGAGCCCACTGAAGTACTGCATAGGTCACCATTTGGTAATGCAGCTAATTTTCACTTCACTTCTTGGAGAGGATTTCATTTTTTTTAATTGCAAATGAATTTGGAGTGGACTATGAAGTAACTGCCCCATTTCACACATAAGCACTTCTTCCCTTGCCAAACTTGTCCAGGTATAGAAATAAGGATAATGATGAAGCTAGTTATCTGGGTAACATTCTCAGTGTCTTTTTTTCTACCATTTTAACAAGGAATATGTCAAGTTTGGCACATTAGCTACAGGAATCTTTAACTGACTTTTCAGAAGACATCAGACACTCATTTATTCTGGATTTCTTTATTTCAATTTTCAAATCAGAGTTTGTCTAATTAAAAAAAAAAAAAAAGAATGTTTCCAACCTTTTCCACACCAAAATGTCATTGTTTTAGCCATCCTATTTGCCTGCACCTCTCATTTTCTCATGCTTCTTATGCTCTGCAGCTGTTGATAGCTCTCATTTTCCTCCTTCACTGGTTTTTAACAGTTCAGTATGCATAAATTCTGCAGCTTGTTAATCCTGGGAATCATTTTCCTCCAACTCACTGGCTTGTTACAGTGCTGTATTTTTACTTGGCTCCTGCCTTGAAATCTGAATTTCTTCCAAGGCTGGTGTTTTATGAATTTTTGTAGGTTTGTGTATCACTTTCAGTTGGGCAGCAATTGGACAGTGGCAGCCATTGTCCTCCAAGCAATTTCTAGCTTATGCACTAGAAGTTCCTCTGCTCAGTCCAGTCAGCTCAGGAGCACAGCGTAAACCCAAAAGCTGTGAGTTTTGAAGGAGATTTTAAGGAAAAACTTAATACATAAGAAGAGAATTCTGCTAAAGATAGTAGAGGCAAAAAAAAAGGAACAAACTAAGTGAGAAATGCAGACAAAGCAGCATTAAGGAGACAAAGTGGAACAAATCATGAGACCCCAGAGGAACAGGGGAAGACCAAAATATCAGTAGAATGATCTTCTACTTAAATAGCTCTTTGCTTCAGAAACTTTGCTTCAGAAAGCATAATGGTTTCCATTATTTTATTGATACAAAGGAAACTATATTACCTTGTAATATGATACTTAGTTTGCCGTTTTCTCTATCATCGGGCACTGCCTGCTACAGAGTACATGGAAAGAATCAGTTACTAGGCACTGGCAGTAGTATTTTCTAAGAGCAGAAACTGCTGTTTATTTACTTGGTTGGCATCATCACCAGATTAAAAAAACCCCAACTTTTTACTTTTTTTTATTCTACCCCTGTACCCCAAAAGGTCGCCTTTAATTTTTGTCCTTGTCTACAACCCCCATACCTACACATCAACTACTTCAACACAAACAATTATTTCACCAACATAAAGGAAATGTAAAGTCCAAGTACTTAGCCAGCAAGTCCTTTCAGATCCATTAGAATTAATGAAAAAACAAACAAAAGCCTACGAAGGAAAACTCAACAAAACAAAAAAAAAACATAAATAAACCACTGTATAGGCGTAACATTAGGAATCCATGCCTGGCAGGCAGTCACCAGTCACTTACTGGACTAGCGCTTTTTTCCATCTGAGCTCTATTATCACATAGAGATTTCCTGTATTGTTTTGACTTATTTTGTTAGTCTTTCCTAAGACTAAAGGTGGATAACATGGAAAAAAGCATATCACCAGGGCCTTTCCACACCGAGTCCTATAGTGCAGGAATGGCCTTTTTAACTGTTCACATACATCTTCCAACCCAACATGGCAAAGGCTCACGTTCGCATAAAGACAAGGTCCAACTGCTACAAGGACTGTAGTTTCTTTCAGTCTACTCTTGGGATCCAGCAGCACAATTAAATGTTGAAAAAAAATCATTGTGATTAAATCTGAAAACAAAACTATGAATTCCTCACAAAAAGTATAGCTCTGATTTTCCTAGTACAGACAAAACCCTGAAAGATTTGTGTAGCCTAAACTCCAAGCATAATACTTATTCCTCTGACACTATGTCTGAAAAGTTTTTTTATATAGCCATTTTTCATATACTTTTGCTTGCTTTGACTGGGGAGACAGACACAGATTAGAAGCCCTTATTTCAGGTGATCCATTACAGCAGGGCTTTATGCTTTCACCTTCCTCAAAGCACTTTTTCTTTCCAAAGTAAAAATTACCAACAACATTCTTCCTCCTTATACTTCACTAACATAACCCTTCCTGAAACAAGAAGCTGAGATCTATAATACCTCTTAATAGTAGAAAAGAAATATTTAATCTTTCTCATCAATAATAATATTAGTATGCTTACTTTATCCTCTATCCCAATACTTTTATCCTAAATAATAACTTTCATTATCTAAATACTTACATTTCAGTCTTTCACTTTCAGCTTTTGCAGTATTCTACCCCAAAAGCTACAGGTCTTCAAACTCCACCAGATACATCTATTCACTTCCAGCATCTTTTCCTTTCACACAAAATGTAATACTTGAATTTGACCCATTTTCCCTTGCAACTAATTTTCCTGGGTTTTGCTTCTCTGCTCTGATTATGGCTCCCATTCTCCTTCTAACAACTAATTTTAATTAAATTAATCAGAATCTGAACCTGAAAACTACAATAGTCTTAGTATTACAGAATATTTGACAGGATACAACAGCACAAAACCTGTCGTTTAAAGAAAGATGACAGTCTTTAGACTCCCCCTACATGGAAAAGATACCAACAGGCCTTTCTGTAATGATGAGAAATACAAGAAAAATCCTTTCCTGGAAAAAAGTACACAATACTGTGTTGGAGAAACAGACCCAATAGTCTTAAACATCTTTAAATTAATCCTTCAGCTCACAGATATAATTTCAGGCTTTCTGGACAGAATCTCAGCCAACAGATTTCCATTAATAGCCAAACCTCTTTTAGACACGAAAGAAGCAGCACCACAGATAAGACTGAGATTCAAAATTTAGAATACTGTCCTCAGCCATAATTAACTGCAAAAGTTGTATGACTTCCAGAGCTGCAGTCCTTAGCTTAAATGTCTGCTCTAACAGAAGGATATATATTAAATCCAAGTTAAACCAAAATACCATTTTAGTGCAGAGCATTCTGCACGCATTTTAACACAGAGAATACTGCAGACAGAAAATGTAGTGAAGGTTTTTTGGACATCCCTTTGTTTTTCTTATTGGAAAGATCAACTATAAAACATTCTATCTGCTCTAAGATTAAAACTGAGGAAAGAAAATTGTCTCCCCCATGTTAAACATACTTGCGTAGAAATTGATATCTTCCACCCTAACATCCAGGAACACAGCAATTAAGCAGGAAATTGTCTTTTATATCAGAAATATTTCTTCAGACATTTCCATAGAAACTGGACCTAACTAGGCAGGGTACAGGCCTTTAATTTACTTTACTAGACATATGCTGCACACAGACTGGTAAGACTCTGACTTAGAATCACAGACTCATTTCAGCTGGAAAAGACCTTGGAAAATAAAGATCAAGTCCAACTGTTAACCTAACACTGCCACTAAAGTGTGTCCCTAAGCAGCGCACCCAAACATCTTTTAAATACCTCCAGTGATGGTGACTCAACCACTTCCCTGGGCAGCCTGTTCAATGCCTGACACCCTTTTCAGTGAATGCATTTTTCCTAATATCCAATCTAAACCTCCCCTGCCACAACTGGAGACCATTCCTTCTCTTCCTATCACTTGTCACCTGGGAGAAGAGACCAACACACACCTCTCTGTAACCTCCTTTCAGGTAGTTGTAGAGAGCAAGAAGGTCCCCTGAGCCACCTTTTCTGCAGGCTAAACCACCCCAGTTCCCTCAGGTGCTCCTAAGACTTATTATTCAGACCCTTCACAAGCTTCCTTGCCCTTCTAATCCATGAGGGTTTCAGCTTTATGGTGCATGGTAAAACCGCTACAGCTTTTCAACAATGCTAGACTTCTTATGTACCTGAGAACAGAATCCTATAGCTACAGGAGGTGCTAGATTTGTCTCTAGAATTACTTCGTAAGGCTTCTTGATCCACTGCAGTGTGATAGCTAGCTAGACAGATAGATGGAATAACAGATTTACATGCTCTTTGTTCATATACTCATTCTACTGCTGCCCAAAGTGCTTGGATGAAAAGATGTGATCTAGGCAGGTAGTGGTAGGAAAAGATCTCATAGAATCACAGAATGGT
>NW_010225135.1:0-4834 GCF_000690775.1 Eurypyga helias
TGAATATATGGAATAGGGCTGGACTGTTTGGTTGCAGTGTGCCCCAAAAAGAGATTCTCCATGTAAAAAGCCCTTGAAGTTACCTTAAGCAGCAGTCAAAGGATCAGGCTATTGTCTCTAATCGTGACAGCACGTGCTAGAGCTGTGCTCTCCAGACGTCTGTGTTGTAACGGATGGTGGGGCTTGCTGGGAGAGATGATTTCAGCTTTATTGTTTTGCTGAATCAGGGCCCTAGGACTGACTGGTGAAAATGAGTAATTTGAAAAGTACAAGCTCATTTTGTACTTCTGCTAATTGACACAACACTGTTCTTGCTTAGTATGGAAACTCATGAGCTAGGGCTGTTTTTCCTCCTCCACCTTAAAATCAGCAGGGATGGCTACTCTTCTGTGCCCTCTATGAATCAGTAACACTGATTTAGATAATAATTTCCACACCTTTACTGTACTTCCTCACACAGACTTTTCCTACAGATGACCTTTTTGGAGCTGGAAACTCTGAACGTTGTGGAGAGAACATCATTTCCTGCCTGCTACTGTAAATTAACCTTGAAACAGCAGTCATGCACAATAGCCCAGCAAATAAAACATGTGAATAGTAAGATCAAATGAGGAATTATGGTGAAACAAATAAACAAACAGTGACCAAAGTAAGCTGAAGAGTCTGATCCTACAGTTCAAGAGAAACTGGTGGGTTTTTTCTAAACTCAATATTTGACTCCCACTATTGGTAGCAGAATTTCAAGCACCTTAAAGTCAAGAAAAGTAAGAATGGGGAGACACTCTGTGCCAGTCAAGGGAAAAAAATGTGAAGCTGCAGAATTCTTTACCATTGCAATAAACCAGATAATTTGTAAATTGTAAGATATCTCTTAACAGTCATCACAAAGCACTTGGATCCAGGTGAGTGATATCCCAGCATTTTATGAAACATTTAAGCAGTAAATGGGAGAAATAGGAAGGCATATGGGGAAAAGATTTAATTCTTCATTTCAAAGAGGAAGAATAAACTGGAAGACAGCATGCCACTTCCCCTAACAGTGACACTCAGCTGCAAACATGTGAGCAGAAAGCACAGGGAGGGGAAGGAACTCCCACAAAGGATAGGATTAGGATGCTGAGGACAGGATGCTTTCAATTACGGGCAGTGCTGATCCAGGCGTGCGTGAAAATATCTGAGGCAGAGAGTAAAAATCTTGGAAAATCCCTAGCACATCTCATCCTGTCCGGGCACAGGCTGTGGTCAGCAACCTTGCACCTGGGCACATGAGCAGAAAAACTGTGCCACTTAGTTAGTGCTGCACAGCCCAAAATGGTCTTTCTCTTGGTCTTTGAGATTGGTGATGGAATGAAGAATACAAGAGGCCGAGCTAAAAAGCTCTGAAAGACAAAGGAGGCAAAGAGATCAAAAAATGAGCCACTGGTTTTGTACTAATGGCCTTTTGCCGTGGTTCTAAACGAAAAGTACAGTCTGTCTCCACGTGTGTGATTAGCAGCACAGTGCAGCAATGGGGACTGCGTGAAGGAGGAAATGCTGATGTCCACTGAGACGTCTCACTGCGGCGGGAGGGGTTTTACTCCCTCTGCCTTGAAGCCTCAGTCTCTGAGCACCCCACTGGGGATTTCTTCCCTTTGAAAGTCTGCGTCGAAGACCGGTACCTGAACAAAGTAAAGATACCAGATACGTACCACAGATAACTTGCTACAAATAGATGTTCCTAAAAAGTCTAGTATACTCTCCTGATGAAATACATGTATTTTTTCCCTGGATGGATTTACAGAGATGCACATCAGGAGTATTCAGATGCAGCACAGAAAATCAGCAAGTCATTTGGGAGTCCTGACACTGAGCAGCAGGCTTTGTACTCTGCTTAACCCAAGGGAGCTCTGTACATGTCCGGGAGAAGAGGAAAAAAGGGTGAGGAAAATAAATGTTTGTCATCACAGGGCAAAACAGTGGCAGACAAATTCATCCATCTCACACAATTCCTGCCATCACCTTCTCTACAGCTTTTGTTTTTCCCATTTTCCAGTACATGTATATAGAGAAGAAAGCAGAATGATGAAGGATGAAATAATGAGTTGAATGACAAATTCAGAAGATATTATATAATGAACACGTTCTTCAGACTTGTTTAGGAGCAAGATTTATCTTGTATAAATAAGATGGAGTATTTCAGCATGGCATGGGACCATTTCTGTCCATCTGGCTGTGCAAAAAATTATGTGGGAAAGTAGGATTACACTTCACGCAGTAAAAAAAGAACTGAAATGATATCAGTAAGAGTAAAACAAACAAACAAAAAAGAATCCTGACTAAAGCTATTTAAAAATGTAGAGCTGTTCTAGAAAATTTAAAAAGAAGTGGGAACTGATGGAAATGAAAGAACTAAGCTTTGAATTTAGTAAACGATGCTTACTTGATTACACCCATATGCAGTCACTGATGAGCTCTTGAGCAGAACTGATGAAAAATTGGATTGTTTACATGTATTAAACCAAGCAAATGGGAATCTGAGCTCGATGTGCCAAAAAACCTTGAGAATAAAAATGCTAGCAATAATTGCCACATTTTATGTGTCAGTGGCATGCCAGCAAGGATTCTGCATCAAATTCTGACCAATGGAAAAAGGTTGGATATGTGAAACTGTAATATCACTTATCTACCAAGCAAGCCACCTGATGACTGACAACTTTAATTTTAGCGTGAAATTGGCTGACTAGCTGTTGAAACATCCATCCCTTTTGACAGGGATAGTAGTCTCCGGATATTTACCACTAGAAACTTCGAAAGTCAGCCTCCTGCTCTACTCATCTTCATTTCAAGAAGCAAAGAGAGCAGCCTTAACTGAAATTACAGCTGTCCCTCGATGAGCAGTGCCGTCATTTTCTCATGGTCTCGTTGGCACATACCATGCCCACCTCTACGGAAAGGTCTGTGCTCATGAGAAAAATGTAAGTACTGGGGGCTTGTGTCCCCAGAGAACAAAGTGTAGTCTTTGAGGTAGGGGTGTAAGCTAAAATCAAAGAGATTTTATTGTATATGGAACAAACATGTGGATCAGGAATGCAGATTTTTAACCAGAGCCCTTTTTGTGTTTTTCACAGCCAAAAGTAGGCCCACTGCAAAAACAAAGAGCTTGCATTTACTCTTGGGTTGTATGTACATGATCTTGCATGAGAAAGCGATGAATATAGTCTAGTAATGGGGTTATAGCACGCATTACCTGGGACACCTGCACAGAAAGTTACGATCTGTGTCTTCAATATAAATACTAATTGGGAGAGAGAACAGTCAAAATAACCATGACTACTGTACATTTACCATGTTACTAAATAGCCTGAGTATTTCAGTGCTCTCCTGCCTAGACAGAAAAGATACTTTAATCTTAAAAAAAGTATTTGTGCTTTTGTGAGCTAGGAGAAAAGTGTATCTCATTTTTCACTGCAATCTCATAAAGACCTGACGTGGTTCTAAAGCCTATTGCATTTGAATGTCTTTGCTTATTTAGGAACTTCATTAGTACTTGCAATCATTTAATTATTCTGATTTTGATATTTGCCATCCACTCCAGGTTGAGGGAGTGTTTACAGCTAAACAACAATTAAAACAGAAGCCAGACAGCAAATTTCCAAATCCTTCCAAATCAGCCTTGAATTGTGAGCTACCTTCCTCCATCTACCAGAGAAACCACCATCAATTCCAGGGGCTTTGGTACAGCACCATGTGCAGATTTTTCCTTTCCTCCCATTATATATTTAATCATACTAAGAGTTCTCCAGATCAGTCCAAGGATAGATAAAATATTTGGTTTCATAGTGAAAAAGGCCCATGGAGGACATCATTCATTGGAACAAGAGACCCTGCATCAGCCTATGGCTGAGAAACCAAGACAACCATTCCATAGTGAAAGAGGTTACATTAAAAACCCCTAAACCCACCCAAAATATCTGCCAAAATAAAAATATTTCTTATTAATTTCTGGCTATTAGGATTGTGCTTGTGATTGTGCTTCTGCTGTTTTGGCTGCCTGGTGCCCCAAAGCAGTTGTAAACCAAACCCATGGCAGCTCTGGAGTGACTTTGCTGTGCCAAAGCAGGACACAGGATACTAATGGTGTTTAACTTTCCTAAAAATGCCATCTAAACAATGGCCATGGGGAATTGTAAAGTACATATGAAGTCTGAATGCTGCATTGAGTTTTGGATTGCAACAGAAGGCTTCCACAGAATTGAAGCATTACTTCTAATTTTTATTGAAAAAGGAAAAATAGAACTGATGAGTATAAGTTGTGCACATAGAGTATGCTGAACACTGCAGCAGCCAGGAGACTATTAGCACATAATTAATTAAAATTGTTTGGCACTTAAGCTTATGCTACTGACACTATGAGAGCTAATGTTGGCCCACTTTCTACTCGCATTACAATCCATGTCAGTAGGATGGACACATTTCAAACCATTTTCTGCTCTTTATTACAATATTTGCCAATAGCAGGAGAAATTGATGCTGTATAAGTGAGAAAGCATCTCCAGCATTGCAATGGAGGAATAAATTATTCTCTGGTCCAGATTATAATTGCAACCTACTTTGGTGAGAAAAAATCAGCCTCCTCTTCTGATACAGTCAAAGGAATTGTCTTGTGGTGCTATGAAACAATGCTTTGATTTGTGGCATTACGTAATGAAGGGTTCCCATCAACAGTCTTAGCTTTCATACAGACACGTTTGGGTAGGCTTGAGGTGCTCTCACCCCAAACTTGGGAGTTTACAAAGCTTACCTGTCCTATGACATTCACTCAAGAGAAGTCATCTCGCAGCAGGACTTTGTTCTT
>NW_010225135.1:4848-25114 GCF_000690775.1 Eurypyga helias
CCAGACCTTCAGAGCAGAACACTCATTAGTGTTTCCTTAAGGACTCATTCCTGGGGAAAAAAAAAAAAAGGCAAAGAAGAAAAGGTGTGCAGTCATCCCTCAGTGCCTGTTTAAGAGCAGAGTGACACACTCTTGCAGGTGAGTGTCCCAAACAACTGCCAGAACTTCTGCCGGAGCACCCCAGCAAGATCAGCCTTGCACAGAGCTGAGGGTGTCCTGCTTTGGGAAACACAGCAGGAACGGTTGACGCGTGTAACAATGAAACAGGGAATTAAATAAAAAATAGTCTGATTTTTGTAAACTTAAAGAGAAAATGTTTCAGAATGTATTTTTGGGGTGATAATTTAGCTCCTTTAAAAATGCATCGAATCAGAATAGGCTCTCTTTGCCAGAAAATATTTTCTTCCCACCTATTGAAGTCAAAGCAAAAACTCAAAGGGCTCTTGCTTTCTCGGGTTTGAGGACAAGGACGCGCTCTGACATTGCACGCGAAGACAGATCGGCAGTGTGGCTAAGTCCTCTGAGCTCCTTCGACCTCAGGAGGGCTATGCTGTTACTCCAGCTCAGACTCAATCTGCAGCACAACTGTCTTAACAATACTGAGGTCTGAGTATCTGCACAACACATTAAACACAACTCTTGAGGATTTATTAGTGTTGCAGTGTCACCAAGAGCTGATTAATTATCAAGGATTTCTGCATAGCAGCTAGAGGGGAAGAAATGTGCTTTGAAGAACAGCATCATCCATGCCAGTCGTGTAGCAGAGAGCTAATTATTTCTGCCTATGTCATTGTTGTTGCCACCAGAGGGGAGAAGCTGGCATTCCTCCAGCTTCCAGTACTATAAGGTAATAACCAAGAGTGTCTCAGCATGCAGCGTGTTAGAAGGAGATTTAATGTGCTTGCTGAATATTGTATTGAGTTCCTGATTTGTGTCAGCAAGACCTGCTAATTCATAAGAAAAAGTGTCATCAGGACTTATTTTACATACATTTAGACACGGGTAAATTACGCTGGAGAAAGCCTGACTGTAGCCATTAGTACTCACTGCAGATCTCATCTGACTTCAAAGGTTGCTACGGGATCCACCGAGGTACAGATAGACCTTGGTACGCAGCAGCCTGCTCAAACATACCCCTCTAGGATACCTGCCAGTCTCCTTGAGATAGAGTCATGTACTTTATTCCTGCAAACCCCCCCAAAGCCCCTGCCCCCCCCAGCCTGTGCTTACCATTTCTGCGGTTCCTGCACAGGCTCCTGCTCCCCTGGCATCCCCTGAAGACTCGGAGCCTTCGCTGATCCCACAGTGCTCCTGGAACAGTCTCAAATATGTTTTGCAATTCCCCTCACCTCCCCTGTTGTGTATATAAAACAAGGCCCACATTTGCCACCTAAAAATCACTCTCTCAAAATACATAGGCACTCCACTGACTCAAAATACTGTTTTCCCAAGTTACCTCCAAAAAGGAAAACTACCGAAACTTGGGCAGTACAGTTTGGGCTCCTTGGGCCCCATGAGGGCCCCTCTGGCACTGGGGGACAAAGGGACCCCTCTCCTCTCCACTGCGGCTGCGATAGGCACCGCGGGTCGGGTGAAGGGGAGCGAGTGGCTCATGTGGCTCCGTACTGGAGTCTCCAAGGCTGGAACATGTATTTTGATACCACGAAATCCCAGAACCCTTCATAAAATATTCATCGCTTTTTTAATGCTGCATCTTCTAATTTTAAAATTCAGCCCCTAAATAATTTAGCAGACCGATGAACAAAATAAAGAAAAAATAAGCAAATCTCCAACAAACAAACCCGCCATCGAGGTTGTGGCACAGTTACTAAATTAATCTTGTCAAAGATTCCCAACATGTTACTTATTTCTCATGAGAGGTTTATAGCTATGCCCACTGCCTCCAGGCACGGAGCCTTTTTGGCGGAGTAGAGCCAGCAGTCAATACCGATGGCCTGATCCCGCCAAGGGCAGGGTCATGCTTGTGGGACATGCAACAGCACGTTTCCAGGTTTATGAAAAAGCGGGTGGTGAGACCCTGCGGCACCCCTGCCATCATGCTTTGTTCCAGATCCCACCTTCTCAAGCTGCCACAAAGTCTGGCTTTGCACCAAAAATCCTAAAATATTATTCCTCCCTGGATGTCCCATGTCCCTCCCATCCCACACATGTCCTGGTGGCAGTCCCTAGGGGCCATTTGATTCCTGTGTTGCAGACCTGAAGACGTGTAGAGATTCAGAGTTCAGACCTCTCCCCAGGATTTGGTTGCATAATTAAAGTGCCTAATTTGCTCTATATTTGTGTACTTTCAGCTTCCCGTTCTTGAGCCTTGTTACAGTTTTTCTATGCTAAACAAAAAATCCACTGTACCCCAGACTTTCTCTTTATCCTTGTACGGAAAATGCTATCCTACACAAACAATCCCAAGCAGGTTCTTAGAGCTATTTAGTAATACACAAAAAGACTGACTAATTTTAATGTTACATTAAAATATAAACCTCTCTAGCCATATACCTATCTTACAGTAACTAAATTCTGCCGCTGTGCTTTGTTCCTGTTCAGGGCTGCCTTTGCACAGGTTACTCAGTTCACCTCTCACTGCAGAAATACAGTACGTCCCCTGAAATGGTAAATACGCCAACTAACTTTCCCAATCTAATTAACTTTTCCCCAATGGCCTTGCTTAAATAGACTTGAAAGTTCAAAAGACAAAAAAAAAAAAGGAGTAGTATTGCATTTTAATAATGCGCTCGACAAAAATGGGGGGAAAAAAAGAATTTTCATTATTCGATACTGAAGTCATGGAAACTCCTGTGCCTAGCGGCTGTTTTTCCTTTTAGAACATCAATAATTTAAAACTTAATTGCTGTGTATTATTTGGTTAAAGAAGATTATGACTCTAACATTTGCATTTATTCATCAGTAATGGTGAGATAGCTCTTCCCCAGTAAAAATATATTTGGAAATTCATTCACCCTGCAAACAAAATCACAGAGTAGCTCATCTCTAATGCTACTATTTAACCACCGAGAAATTAAGCCTCTGTGTTCTGGTGTATGATGAGAAATGTCTGTTTATTACCAAGCCATTTTGGTGACTTTTCTGCGGTGCACTTTCAAACCATTAAAAAGGCATATTTTGAGGGTAATCTCTGGGAATAACAACCCCATTATATTGTGCTTAAGCTAAGTGAAATTTCTTGGTTGTGTCTTCAAAGGGCAGGAGACATTTCTTAATGTCTTTCATTTATCAGAAGAAATTAAACCTCCTTGGAGCAGTCTGGGTGCAAAGGACAGCGCTGTCAACCTTCGGGACAACAACGCACATAGTCACACGCTGTCACTTGTCACATCTTTAAGGACTTTACAGGCTGCAAGGTTGAAGTACTGTTTTCCCCTTGAATTAAAGACCACACAGAGCCCATGGGCTGTATTTGAGCCCAGTGGAGGGCAGGGTACAAAACTACTGAGTAACTCAAGACTGTCCCAGGGCTAAAAACAATCCCCAAATCCCAGGGGTAACTTGATTTTGCTTCCCAATTGCCCCGTTACAGGCAGTTTGCCTTGGGGACTTCGGCTTTCTCCTCTGCCCTTCACACAGGCGTGCTTCGTGCCAGCCCTGGCAAGAAAGGCAGCACAGAGCTGATGGGCTGCCCTGCGCCAAAGAGCCCTCCCTGATCCTCTCAGCATTTCAGATTATAGCTGAAAACCCCATCCACCATTAATTATGGGGAATTTGGATGTATTCACCTCAGAAGACTGAAAGCTTGACTTAACTTTCCAAAAATACCACCTGTGGTTCTGCAAAGTCCCACTAGTTCCCAGCCAGTGCTTAGATCACCATCACAGCCGCAGGAATGACAGCAGAGATTCAGAGGGAAAAAAGGTCTTTCAGGATTAGAAAGCAAAATGTGAACTCTGCTGCGATTAAGTGGTACATAAAATTCATCCGCTGTTTTAAATCCAGCAATCTTGTAACATAAAGCACTCTTGAGAGCTTAATCAGAGCAAATAACTTTCAACTGCTGATTTAAAAAAAAAAAAAAGGACAGGAGCAAAAAGGACTGTTATACCTTCCTTCTTTTGGTCTTTCAGGATTAGAAAGC
The DNA here is from genome assembly GCF_000690775.1 of Eurypyga helias. NCBI lineage: Eukaryota > Metazoa > Chordata > Aves > Eurypygiformes > Eurypygidae > Eurypyga > Eurypyga helias. The sequence continues at coordinate 8,954 of NW_010225135.1, forward strand.
AAAATGTGAACTCTGCTGCGATTAAGTGGTACATAAAATTCATCCGCTGTTTTAAATCCAGCAATCTTGTAACATAAAGCACTCTTGAGAGCTTAATCAGAGCAAATAACTTTCAACTGCTGATTTAAAAAAAAAAAAAAGGACAGGAGCAAAAAGGACTGTTATACCTTCCTTCTTTTAGCAAGAAGTACAAAAATCCCAGAGAAGGTAGGAGGTTGAGATTTCAAAGAAAGTAATTTTGGTGCTCAAATCCTATGGACCATTTCTATACTTATTCCCTTTAGAACACACCCCTGATGTAGAAAGGCGAGTACTAGGTACCATGACCCTGGTGTATAGATATGTAAATTAGAAGAAATTAATAGCTTTGAAAAGTTTACAGGTTCAAGAGGATCACCAATTCTGCGTTTGATGAGACCTGAATCTGCGAGTGATTGCGTGCAGGGCATAACGTTTTCCACTGTCACACTATACACAAATCTGTATGTTTTTGCATAACTCTGATGATTCAACTCTGACAGCAATTAGTCTCACCACCTTATCATATACTACAAAAAGTCAAGTCACACCAAGTACAAAACTAAAGGCAGGATTTTCTGAGGTTCCTGACGCCTGTTCAGGCATCTGTGCACATTTTCAGAATGTGCATTAATGAGACTCCAAAGAAAACTGAAGTTACTGCTGAAAAAAATTACTCCCCCATTTGCAGGTTATGATCCTTCTGGGAATGAGTGTTCCTGTGTTTTGGGTGGTAGGTACACTGTCTGCTCAATGAAAATTGGCAGCCTGAGCAAACCCTGCTAGTTACTGAGCTCGGAGATAGCGTGCCATTTGATAACCAGCACCTGTAATAAAAACTAGAAATCCTCAGGAACAATGAAACTTGAATCCCCTTTAGGGAAAAAAATAACCAGTAACCTCCTGAACACCTCATGTTAGAAATATGTGAGATGGCAATCAATCTGCATGCAGATGGGTGAACTGTGATTAATAACAGGGACTTTGTGTCAGACTGCAAACCCTGTTCTGGATGAGGATCCCTCCTGCCGTCTTTCACCTCTTCACAGTGATAACACCTGCAGAGGTGTCAGGAGATGATCTTGCCCCTGGCGCAGAGCTAACAAGGATCATTAAACTCTGATGAACACCCATTTAAATCGATCTTTCTTAGTCAAAAGGTTGGCTCCTGTCCAAGGCGACCGTTTCTGAACGCTCTACCTGCTGCACTGGTCGGAGGAGGCTGGGCAGGCAGGGTGAGATTTCTGAACTGGTTGGAGGAGGCTGGGCAGGCAGGGTGAGACGAGCTAAAACCAGACAGGAGTCTACAACAAAGAGGAAACCAGTGTCCAAGAGATGTTCCAGGTAAAAGGCGGTGCCATAGACATTGCGACCAACACAGGCACAGTGGTCCCCAGACACAGCATGGCAGGACCAGAACTCAATGAACTGGACATTCCTCTCCAAGGAAAAGGCTGCCACTCTGCAGCAGAGGGGACAGAGACGGAGGAATTGGCAGACACCCGTAGCTTTGACCCCAGACTAGTGCAGAAGCACAGAAAGTGTGATTCCGTCTGTAAACGTCCATAGAAGGCGTTGCTGAGAGCCTCATGGAGCGCGAAACCCCTCTTTCACTCAACCCCTGTTACACTTTTCACGTGCCTGCTTGGTAGCAGCCCTACGGTCCATGAACGTTAACACTCAACAGATCCTCAGGAAGTGCAACAAAGCAGCTCTGTGAAGACACTTCAGGCCAGAAAACAGGAAATACTAAAGAAAAATCCAGTAAGTCAGTTGGCATTCCCCTGCATATTTAGTGTCTATAAAAGTACTTGCATATGTTTAGCAAAGCACTTAATTAAGTGGAGCTGGGTGGTAATATTTACTCAGCTAATGCCTATTTATTGGCACCCGCTTTCACTTGTGCAATGCTCCTGTCTTCTGTTCTTAAAGGGCCATGTTTTTATCACCACACCTTGCTCTCCAGAAGGATCCAAAGTCGTCTGAAAATAACTGGTATTCCAAAACCTAGGGAAAAATGACCTGCCTTCTGGATAACCAGTCCTATTTTCCTGGTTCAAAGAATACAGAGTGCCCTAGAATCATAGCCAGTTTATAGTCTGCTGCACTTTCCCTTGTATTAATGCCATATTTTCACTTCAGCAGATTATATCCTCAGTCTCACATGGTCATTCACAGAGGAACAGTTCACCATTTATTATCTGCCACCACAAACTACAGTTGCAAGCGGAGCATTATCTAATTATCATTTTAGGGAGAGCAAACCATTAAAACCCCCCTTGAAATTTCAAAAAGTGATTTTGAGGCAAATTTAAAAGGAGACAATGCTTCAAGGCTATCTATTATTTGTGCTCAGTTATACTGACCTTTGAAAAATAATCTTAAATCACACACAAAGAACACAGAACGACCTGAAAGGCCTGACCCAAACATCACTGAAAAAGCTTACACTGGGTTTTAGTGGGATCTCGATCAAACTCAACACTAAATTAATTTCTGGGTTGGTCTGATCTTTGTCCTGACTATCTTTCATGTTGCACCACATGGTTATCAGAATGTACTGCGTTTCCAACCTGGGTGTATGCACGAGCTGAACATGAAATCGCAAAACTGAAATTGAACCTTCATTATGAGGAGAAAAAAGGTGTTTTTAATAGCTGACAAGGTCTAAAGGTACAGATTCAGCAAGCAGTACTGTTACAAGTGTGTGTTCAGCCGGAAATGTTCTATAAACGGGTAAGTTTCTTGATTTTTGCTCTTGTTTTGTTTCTTGTCTAGTACTACTGGGCAATATTTACTCTGTACCACTTCATAGCCTGTGAGCTGGAAGGGCTGTTCAGCTGACATAAAAAGAAAAAAAAAAACCCCAAGCCACTTCCCCTCCTCCCCCCCCCCAACCCAAACCACCCGCTGCAGAGCTAATGGAGAGGATTAGCATTTCTCCCTCACCAGGTACTAATTTGGGAGATACTTATTTTCCTTTTGCCGAGCTTCCTGTGCAAATGACACTCGTTTGAGAGGGAGGATCTAAGCTACAAGAAAGATCTTGTTATGCTCTGGCTTCATAAATGGGAGCTTCAAAAATCAACAGAGCCTCATTATATATGGAATAAACAGAAATGCCATGAAGGAACTCACTGTCTGTCGTAGATTCATGAAGTGAGAATGGGCATGATTTTCCAGCAGATAGGAAGTCATTCACTGCCTTCAAAGTTTCTGGCTCCATAAAGATCAAAGATCCAGATGCCCAGTACTGTTGTCTGCAAATACAAACTGGGAATTGTGGAAATGGAAGAAACCTTTTCAGGCAGGAGTCGTGAGTCGTCCTCTGTCAAACTCTGGAGTACACAATCCTCAGTGTTTTAGATTTTTTTGACTAAGGGTTGGAAGGGAAGAGAGAAAGTGTAAGATGTGCAATAAATTGCATTTATTTATAGTTCTGCTTAAGTTTAGAACTCACTCAATTTATACCAAAAGCCCTTGGGCTCAGAAACACTGTATATATTGCATAATACACAAGTACTCAAAGAAAAATGTAGTATACAAAGAGTAGCCAAGATTTTTTAAATTGACTAATGATTTTTGAGTGTTTAAATATAAATAACTTTAAAGGGAACATAATTTTCATAACCCTTGGATAAACCTTTTCAGTTCTTCTTAAAGTAGATACTACACTGCACTGTGGAGGTACTCCTAGAAATCTGGGCCAGCTTCTCATTTTTAAATTCCATATTTTAGATGAAGAGTTTTTTTCTACTTCATGAGTACTGACAAGCTACTGTCCTATCCAATATAAGTACCTTTGAGATTTCTCCAAATACCCTTACAAGGGCATGGTATTTTCTTAACAATGTCCCAACCATTCTGTTAAACAGCCACAACACTTAAAAGCCTATTTCGTTTCCATTTTGATTTGTTGTTTTTCTTTAGAGATAAAACTAAATAGATATTTAAAAAATGTTCTGTAATGAGTTTCTTGTCTTTTTCTCTAAGTGCATCTTCTTTTGATAAAATCTTCTCCTACTATTTCCCCTAAGCTTCATCCTCTCTTTTCTACCCTCCACGTTTTCATGCCAATTAATTTTTCTACCCATTACTGGTTTTCTCCTAAATACTCTTTTTCTGTTGGTTGTCCGACTGTACTGCTCCCGTATCTCTGACACCTTCCTCTTACTCCACACCTCCTTCCAACTCTTTTGTCCTTCCCAACCCTATTAATTTATTTTCTACTTCTACTCCTCAGGTAGGTTCTGACACCAGCATCTTCCACCCCAATTCCTCCTCTTCTCCAACTCCCTCTAATCAATTATCTTCCCAAAGTCTACCATCTTCCCTCACAATTTCCCAAAATAATGCATGGACTGATAAATATTTCCATGCGCTATCCATCTTGTGTTTGTGACAACGCCCAAATGAGCTGACTTGCTCAGCCATTAATCCAGTCCCTCAGTTGTCTTCTATTATCAATTCACCCTGTGCCACCCTCTGCTGTTAATCAGCTTTTCTGGGTGTGAACAGCCTGAATTTCCTCTTCTGTTTCCTTTGCATCACTAGGCCAAGCTCCAAACCCACCTTTATCCCTTTCACCATTCCCAACCTATGTTCTGAATCACACTGTTATCACTCTGTTTCAATATTCATATCGGGGGTAGGAAGCAGCCAGCCCAAGGTAAAAACAGAGCAGAAATTCAGGGGATGGCTTCTGAAACCTGCAGATTTTAGCAATCATGAGCAATGACATTTTGAGACTGCTCTGCTCAACCGAAAGGCTGGAGGCATCTCTCCTGGGATGGTAATCGAGGAACTAAATACTGTCTTGCCAACAGACTCTCTTCCCTGGTCTCTGCCCAACAAACACGACTTGGATATTATCCTTCCCCAGTGCCTTGAAATCTGGCCATACTAAGTAGTCATTTTCCCTCTTGTCCAGGTTTTAATCCAACCTCCCTGACCACAACAGGTGGTGATGTTAGAATCCTGTGCTGAAGAGGTGCATATTGCTGTTGTCACAGGAAATTGTATTTGTAGTCCAGGAGCAGTTGTTTAGTAATATTTATAATTTTCCCCACTCATTTTAAGTGCTTGTTTAGCATAAGGCATTGCTCCCCTTTCAGGCTGTCTTCTGCATTTGCTCATTTTTTTATTTGCTTAATCCTGCATCGCTGAATTGTCTATTCCCCTGTGTCCTACCAAATTCATACCTAAATTCACACGTGCTTGCACCAGGTTCCCCCTCCAACCCCTGCCGCTTGCACAGAACAAAGCTCATGTGAGATGAGCATGTGGAGAGGATAAGGACAAGGAATGGAAGGAGAAAGTTTCTGTCTCTCCTTTATTTTTGGCTTCTAAGCAGGCAGGTGGTGATGGGTCACAGGTTCCATTGTACTGTTGAAGCTGCTGGCTAGGTTCACGAAGAGTGAAAGAGCAGGGGAATAAAAGAAATGAGAATAGCACCTGATGATAAATCTCTGTAATTGGAAATATTTCCAAACCAATTTCTACAAACATATTTCACCAAGGGATCTTCATTTAAGTACTTACATGCTCCAGGAACAATCAGTTCATTTCTCCATTGAAAGGTTGGAGTCCTCCCCTGCATGTCCCTCTCCAAAACGGCTTCTCCAGGCTGCAGCCCTGCTGGGAAACCAAATATTTTTCCTGAGCACTGGAGGAGTTGCCCGTGAAAATCCCATGCAGAGTCGGAATCGTGTGAAGGGCTGTGTTTGAGTGCCTACACAAGTCAGAGGGTTGATATGGCCAATAGCAAGAGCATTCAGACCTGTCCTGTGGTTGTGTGTTAGCAGGATATCCCTCTCACACTGACAGCTGTGGGAGAGGGGCATCCCTTAAAGAAAACGGGAAAGGGAATAGCAACAGCCACTTCTGCAGTGTGATTAAAGCCAGGAAAACCTGTGACAGTGGTACTTATTTACTTTGTAGACCTCCTCCGTGAGTATCTTTTAAGAGGTTGGCTTATCTATTCAACCATAAAGAACAGAGCTCTTTTGTTTGGTTAGTTTTTCTTGTATTTTTGTTGTATATTTATAAACAATGAATTTCCCAGCTGGGTTTTGTGGGGAGGAGAGAATGAACGTGAGTCAATTCAATAAATTCTTCCAGAGTAAATAACCTGCTATGCCATGGAAAATAAGATTTGTTCTTTCTGCAGTGGTGTGGAAGTCTTGAATATATATATATATATATATGTATGCTGTGCGCTTCCAGAATGTAAAAGTGGAACAGAATTATCTGATGCTCCTGGCAGGAGGAAGGTTTTATGCCTTTTACCTCTGCCAAGTCAACCCAGCAGAAAAAAAAGGAGAGGGATTTTGCAGTGCCTTTCTCAGCCATGAGTACCAATGTCAGGTCAATTAGCTTGATTTTAATATTTCCCAATTTGATTAGAAGTGCTGGCAGTTGGGGAAAAAATGTCCTTGGACTAATAAACACAACAAATTTGATAGGGAAGTAACAGAAAGACACTTGCTGCAGAGCCTCACAAGTAGCACTTTCGGAGATGATGATTATGCTTGTTTCGGTCTCTGTAACAGTACATGGAATATGAGTAATATGGAATATGAGGAATATTTCGTTTTTTGTGATGATGCCGAGGACCTGGACTGTTGTGTCTGAAATAGCTGAGTCTCTAAAGCATACACACAAATTTGGTTTGGATTGTTAGGTTTGGAGTTTTTTGGGGGGATGGGGCATGCTTTTGTTTGCTTATTAAAAAAAAAAAAAAAATCAATATGAATATAGCAATATAAATTCTGCATCTTGGCTCAATAACTCCTATGCCAGGAGAGAGACAGTGAAATCAGTGGGAGACTTGAGCATGGTCTAAGGGCATTATATAGCCCGTGGATATATATATATATATTTTTTTTTTTTTTTACTTCTCCTTGCCTACATGAATGCTGTTGAAACAAAAAGTGAAACCAATCCAAAACACAAACTTTATATTTTTTTTTTAAATGTTCCAGCTCTTGGTTCCATCTACACAAATCAAAACCCATGGCTGGATAATACACAAAACCTCACTAAAAAATACTAAGCTGAATTATATGCAAATTAGGGTTTCAATGTCTTTCATCTCATAAAGGATACCAACATTATAGATGATAACCTTCCTATCAAAAACAGTTTCTAATGCAAATTGCCTTTGACTGTATTTACAATGCCACTTTTAATCAAGTAAATTGTCAGGCTATTGCAGTTCTGCAATCTACATTACGTAAAAAATATAACGAGGAGGGAAGCAGGTACAAGTGCTTTCAGCCTTAACTGGCTACCCATTCCATACCAATTACTAGGTATTTAGTAAGCTTACCCTTGTGTTCTTACAAAAACACTAGATATGAATGTACAGGTTCCTCTGAAGGAGACACTGTGCAGAAAAAGCTTATTCCACTTACCAAGAACATTCGTCTTTGTAATTACACTTAGTGTTCTTACTCCTACACAATTGGTAAGTACCAGCTAAAAATAGCCACTTGAATGCCGATATGGTACTAAGGGTTTCTTTATTATGTCACTTTTAGGTGAGTTCAATGTTCTATTTGTTTGCAAGTTAACAGCTTTATTTGGATGGTTTTACCGCTGCGGGCGCGTATTCACTCAGTGCCCACACTCTCGTCTACGCGTGCATCTCCTACAAGAACCCAGGTCATACCAGCTGTGCTGTGCCCTGTTCTCGGGGTTCAGCTGACACCCCACAGCTCAGCCACACACTGGCACGTTCACTGTGGTTTCTCCCTGGGAGTGTGAGACAGAGGTTTTCGAATACAGATTCAAGTATTGCCACAGTTTTTGCTTTTTTGTTGGTGGTGCTGGTTTTTCTTTCAAGCTTTCTAGAGAAGCATCAAGCATTTAAAAGCAGAGTACTAGCACTGAGACCAAGTCTACCAAGGGCAGAGGATGCCCATAGTCTCGCAGACCTACCTCAGCTGCCTGCTCCAGCTCATGATGCCTTTAGGGGCTTGCACCGTCCAAACCCGCTGTCTCCAGGTACCGCTGTCGCAGGCCTGGGCAGCACATCAAGGACACACGGTCTCTGCAAAGCCAAAATAGAGAGAGTTGCACTTCCAGCCAAAAGGAGAAAGCACTGATGCAAAAGGCTGCTCAGCAAATCTCATCACTGCCTGGGGGGGGCCCAAAAGGGGAGAGACTCCCACTGTTTTCTCTCAACACTGTCTGGCTGGAAGCAGAGGGGGAACACTATCATATTTGTGGACCACAATGGTATGGCTTGATCCTCAGCTGGTGGACATCAATGCAGTTTCACTACAAGCAATATAGATTAGCCAATTTACACAAGCTATGGAAAAGAAAATTCAGGAATAAAGAGTCCAGACGTTCCCTGGAATTGTTTAAAAGATGAAATAGTTCTGAGACCAATGGAGCTAAAATAATCTAGCTTCCACGTGTGGATCCCCTGACATCTGGAAAAAGTGAATTTATTAACCATTTCCCCTCTTGAACAGTTTCTTCCCTAAGACCAACACCTATTCTCACCAAAGGTGTAGAGAGTTAACACAATTCCATTGCCAAATGCAGCTGAAAGCGGCTACTGGGTTTAAAGGTATTTCTGATGGCCTGACAGATGCAAAGACATGAGGATGCATACATCTTAGAAGCTGGTCTAAACCCAGGCATAATCGCTAAAATGCTCCAAGTCATAAAAAGCATTATTCTTTCATCCCTGTTCATTCTTCTTTACTCAAAAGACAGGTTCCTGCCACCAGAACAGAATTATTTCAGCTGGTGAATGAATGCACTCAAATTTAAGCTTGTGCTTAAAATGCCTCACAGCCTGATGGATTATTGGCCTGTGGAAAAGAGCACCACATAAATGCAAAGAACAAGGACAAGAGCCTAAACCTGAGGAAATCAGGGACAAATATCAGTTGGTTTAAATGGATCACGGGTCTCATTCCCAGATTTTTAATCTCAAGCCTGATTTTCAGAGATGTCTATTAAAAGTTCTAGCACCTTCTACCTTCTCAAAGCCAGGCATATTAGAGCAGTTTGCCTTAACCTGGAATTTCGCCCTTCAGATGAGGACAGTGTCAGGTCATCCTGTGCTTTTAGACCTCCATGGGTCTTTGCTAATCAGTGAAAGCAGAAGGCAAGCGGCCAAAGGCTGCCAGCAGCCCTTGACACAGGAAGGAAAGCCCCAGCATATACATTCGGTGTCATGAAGACTCCTGCAAAAGGCCTAGTTTATTGATCCTTTGAAGCAAGCTTAGATGTCTTTGAAAAAGCTGGTTTTAGGTATTTTTGCATGTGAACGAGTGGACTTGAAAGTCACTAGTGGAGGGACTTTCACTAAAAATTGAACAATGTCACTAGTTGGTTTCTTGATCCAGTGGCTGGATCAAGACTATGAAGGAGGACCACTGTAGATTTTGGGCTGACCTAAAGCAAATCATATTTTTCCACAAGATTTTAAAAATACTTTCATGTTGAACCCAAAACAAAGCATAATTTTTGGTGGATTTTGTGATTTCTTATTTACTTTGCTCTCAATGTTTCCTCAAAAGGATAGTTCAAAGTGCTTCATTTTGAACCAAACCATTATGCCTTCATTGACATTTTCACCTTGCTGAAGCTTCCTGCTCAATTCATATCGAATCTGAGTATAATTTCTGCCCACTCAGAATTTGTGTTTTGTAAGAAATAACAGAGTTGTTTGTCTGTAGCTTTGAATCCACTGTGAAGAAGAAAGCCACTCAAATCTGTAGGAAATCAAACCTCAGTAAGTATTGTGGACAGGGATCAGAGGAGCAATGCCAGTCCGGCTCTGCCGACCAAGGGTGCCAGTCTGGTTCCTTCCCTCCCCAGCTACTTCCGCTGCCCTGCAGTAAGACAGGCCAGAAAACCAAGTTGCTAAATACTAATCTAGCACTAGGGAGAGGAGCATCTTGACAAAATACTACTCATCAGGGAACACCCTTACTTCCTTCCAAGGTGTAGAAAAGGGGAATTTCTTCCATGCCCTCCGAAGGCAGACTTTCGAAGCCAGGTTTGCAAAGGTCACTTCATGTGCAGAGCTGCCTCATAAATTGAGAGCTCCAAAATGAGGAAATAAAAGTTTTGATTGTATGCACTAAATTTCTATGATACTTTTCATCTCTTTCCTATCACTGGGCTCTGTTTCCTAAAACTGTCTCATAAAAATAGGGGCCCTATCAAATCTTGCACATTATCTCTAAGACATGATGATTTGACCCCATACCTTGCTGGTGACAGGACCTGCAGCAACACCCAATGCCCTGGCCCCGTCCTGCCTCAGTCCACCCCACCGTCACATCAAACAGCCGAGCTCTTCTCTATCAGGTCACGTTCTTTTCATTTAGTGCCCAGTGCTCCTCCAGTAACGTCCCCTCTGTCGCTGGGCATAACAGCAGCCGGTATCACCTCCGTCAGCAGTCACAATGTAGAGGTCATCCCCAAAAAGCTCTTGCAGCCTGGCTGTGGGACTGATAAGACAGACACATCACTTCTTTGTGTACAGCCTGAAGAGGCTTCCTGGTTCTTTATTAAGGTCAGTAATTGTCCTGGCCCCCTTAACATCTCTGCCAATGGCTGGTGCAACTGCTTAAATGCCCCTCCTCACTCCTCCTCACCTTCCAAAAATCCCAGCACAACAAAATAAAGCAGATTAGGGTACTCAGGCAGGGAAGTCTCTCCTTCCCCAGATCCAGTTCACTGAGAAAGTAAATACCAAGAATTATTTACACATTGTACTGGTCCTTGATGGCCACTCATAGTCCCAGTGGCAGAGACATCAGTTCTGACCTCAGGAAAACTGACTTCTACCTTCAATTTTCCTACAGATTTCCTTTGGGCAAGTCTCAGGTTGCTCACAGCTGAGTAGGGGTAACGATCGCTTTTTCCACTCCCTTGTACACGAAGATTTAAGCTCCCCAGGACAGTTGCATGGAGAGGCGCCTGAGCCAGAGGCAGCAGCAACCCTGATGCTTCAGCAGCACCAGCATCCCTCTCTTGCAAAGCCAAATGCTGCCTTCCCATATTGCCTATATAATAAACAATAAAAATAACAGTTCTCTGAATTAAAGAGCTAGAAAACTTATACAAGGAAGAAGAATAACAAATTTTAAACCCCACAGTCCTAAAATTCTCCTGTGTGTTTAACCACCAAACACTTGTGAATCTGAACTTCCACCCTTTGTTGTGATACTCCTGTTGCTTTTTATAGAACAATAATTTTTATCTATGAAAATCCTGCGTTTCTTATTGAGAAAAATATTCTGTAGAACAAATAAAATATGCATTAAGATACTATAAAATTAGAAATACAGTATCAGTTTAAGAGTTGGAGGGCACCTTTTTTTTTCCTAAATACAAAGAATTTAGAACATTGAAGAGAAAAGGACAAAAGAATTAAGTTAATATATCTAAATACTCCTTTTCTTTGGGAAAAAATATTGCAGGGCTAATTTTCTCAAATCCCAAAAGAGTGAAAACTCTTTTTTTTCCCCTTTCTCAATGCAATTTTCATTCTTTTGATAAATTAGAAAGACGTTAATTTCCTTTTTCATTACAGTTTGAATTATAAACACACGCGTAGGCTTCTGGGGATCACATATTAAACAGAAAAACACATAAACCACACATGGCAATTGCAGATGTTTGTTAATAGACAGAGAGAGGGGACAGCCCTGCCGGCAGAGAGTGTCAGCCAGCAGCCCCAAAATGGCCAGCCACCTCCTCTCCAGCCCATTGGCTCACTGGACTCTGCATTCCTTCATTTACAATTCCTTGAACTTGTAAAACAAGTGACTTTGTCTCCTTCCGGATAACGCTGCTGCTGCCATCCCTTTACGGAGTTCTGCCTGTATGAGCCATCTGATGTTTGTCCCATGCCTCTAACCCCAAAAGCTGGAAACCTGCCCACACAACGCTCTGGTTTCTGTCATTGCACCAAGTTCACCGCCCTGGTGCTTGTGCAGTAGAAAAAATTCTCCTTCTTGAGAAGGTTAAATTAGATCTTTTCACCCCCAAAACTACCTTTCCAGTGAGTTAGGTTCCTGTCTTAAGGCCAAACAGTATTTTACTTATGGGTCTTTTTGGCAAAGGAGAGGTCTCAAGGGACTCGGGCACTGTCAAAGAGTATGGAGATGTTCAGCTCCTTGACGAACTGATAGTTTGGGAAAGAAAGAAAAAAGAACAACCAGGGAAACCCAGCAACACGGCGAGTGCTGCCAACTGTCACGCAGGAACTGGGTGGGCTTGCACGAGGGTGGAGGACAGCTTCCCAAGCATCTTCGTCAACACACATCACCGGCCAAATCTGCCCTCTCTAAGAGGTCCTAGACTCCAAATCACCTGTTTATAAATAGGGCTAGCCAAGAAACCACCTTTTTTTAGCCCCAGAACATGCATGCTTTCCAGTATTTTTTCCATATTTGCAAGCAAACGGATCAGTGTGTTTCACCATCCTTCTCCTGTCTCCATTCAGCTGCCAGACGGATGATCTCTTAGGATAGAGTGTGCCAAACAAGAGAATATTTTTTGCGGGGGGGAAAGCAATGTGTTTATAGAAAGTCATGTGTACTTTCCCTCCTTGACCCTTTTAATTTCCAAAAGTCTAATTAGGGAAGACAATGTATAACATACATAGGGAAGCTGGAACTTTTAACGAAATATGCTCAGTACCATTTTCTTCATGCTTCATTAATAAAGAACAAAATGTCTCTAGACTCTGTAACATATGCACAGAGTGATTTCAAACCAGACTGAGATTCTTTTCAAATGAGGGTTATAATATACTCAAAGCAATAACAATGCATTTTTTTATTGCTTTGCTTGTAAAGTTGTTTCCATGTTCTGCTAGGACAAAGTTATTTGTCATTTTTGCAAAGTACTTTGATGGGTTTTAGGACCTTTCTATTTCAGCTATCGATTCAAGGTTGAGTGTAGCCTACAGCAGAGCTGAGCTTGGGGAACTGGAGTGCAAGAGGAAGACTTGTATTTTTCTATAGAAATTATATCTTTTCATAAAAATTGAAGACATGGGGAAAAAAAGTTTTGATTTATCTTCTAAATCATATATAATACATGGAGTCCTATGCCATCAGATCACAGGAAAGCAAAAGGGATTTCTAGCTCTTCCACATTTGCCTATCTTGCTCAGACTACAAACAAAATGGTTTATTAATTGGATAGTTCTGAAACAAAGAACCTTCAAGAAACAAATGTGTTTTATACCAAAGACTGAAACAAAACCAGTGATGTGTCCCTGTTTTGTCTTTGGATGCAAAAATCCCACTTTTTTTCTTTGGCTTTCTGCTACAGCAGGAACAACCTGGGCAAAAGAAATGCCTGCCCTGATACTGATAAATGGGGCAAGTATATCTGCAGAACTGAAGAAGTTCCCTTTTCATACCCATTTCCAGAAGGAATCAGATAGAGGCAACTCCCTGGGTGACCTTTCACTGAACACAATCTTTTTCAGTGTGTGCAAAGGGGAACCAAAATGATCTCATGAGTATAAAATGTTTGATGGTAAGGCAACCTGGGGGAAAATATTTGCCCAGGAGAATAAAAAATTCAACTAGCTTTGAACATGCCTGTATGCTCCTACAGTGAGGTGTTAAATTGCGTTGTAAGTATTGAGATATCAGTGTTTACCAACGTTTGCAATTGAAATATAAGCAGAGAGTGAAGAACTGTGAAACTATTTAAAAGTGTCAGTGTATGGATTTGTGAGCAGAGGTTTGTATATCAGTTGATATCTATTTATGTCTTGTTAATGTTTATGATGGCCTGTCTCTCCATGTGATGTGGATCATAACTGATGGGTAAATGGCACCGAATCAGTGTTTTGCAAATACAGAATATTTTCATATTTTGTCAGTGAAAGAAAAAGATTTCCTAGAGTGAGCATGCTATTAAAATGCTAATAGACTGTATTTGGGAAAGTTTACTCAGACCTCAGATTACAAAGATCTAGATATGTGTTTTGAACAAGAAAGGCTTTCCCCTCCCATGGATCCGTAAGAACCTTCGGAAGAGAGCCAGGGTAATTTGATAAGCCCCATGCAAATGAAGAAAGAAATAAAATATCTGGAGGGCTAGTGATGTTGAAATACAGACATTATTGTGACCATGAAGTATGTGCACATAATGTAATAGCAAGTTTTTATGTTTAATGTCCTGAAAGTGATTCAGCCCAGTGAACTGCTGGTGAGAAACACCCTAGATACTATCACACTATGTTTCATCCCATCAGAGATTTTAACCTAAAGATGTGCGAGTTGGACCTGCGTGTTTGTTTTTACGTTTGCTTGTGGGTATTTCTGCAGGTCAGCCCTCAAATTATTCAATACTGAGGGACTGATCAGGTGGTGGTGGGGATTTTGCCCATGGCAGGAGCAGCAAATACTGACAAAAGAAATGATCACAATGGGAGGATCCACCTGCCACCACTGCACAGGAGAGCAGGCAGGGCATTGAGCAGCGCTGAGATCAGGTAAGGTCACTAACAGATGCACTTGTTATTTATTGCACTCACTGGGTGGTGAGTACCACCTCCCAGACATCAGGGTGTGCAAGAACTGCTGTCAGCTGTAACGCAAAGTTCAGAATGAGAAAATAAAGAGGAAAATCTTGACGTATCACTCATTCCTGGTGAATTCATGAGCAGAGCTGACAATGGCTTCAGCAGAGGTGACTGGGTTTGTTCTGTATCAAATAATTAAATTGAATCAAAAGTTTGCAGGGTGTCATGGTTTAACTCCAGAGAGCAGAATAGCAGGAAGCTGCTCTCACACATCCCCCTCCCCTCCTGCAGCAGAGGGGAAGAATTAGGGGAAAAAGAAATAAGGTAGCTCGTAAAATTGAGATAAAAACTATTTACTAATTAAATCTAAATTATTATATGCAAGTACTACTACTAATAAAAATAATAGAAGATAAAACATATGATACAATATGCTACAATATGATACAGTTTCTCCCCACCCACTGACCAACGCACAACAGGTGCTGAGTAGAGGGAGTCAGACCCAGAGACCCCGAGAGCCGCAGCCTGGGACCTGTTGCAACAGATTCCAAACGAACCCTCTCAGGTACAGCACGACCGGGAAAACTAAACAAACCCACCAACCCCCTCACAAACCAGCCAGCACAGGAGTTAGCGAAGCAGCTAACGCAGGAGCCAGGGTGAGGATCAGCAGGCGTACGGGAGTGAACCGGAGAGAGTCAGGGAGGAAGAGTAATGGTGACCAGACCCCCTCCTCCTCTCTGCCCCCAGCATGACGTATATGGATGAAATACCTCTTTGGTCAGCTGGGGTCAGGTGCCTGAGCTGTGTGTCCCTGCACTGCCTGTAGCGAGACTGCGAGAGCTGGGAACGCAGCTGCAGGGTCAGACGCAGAGAAAGACCTTGAAACTGGTGCAGGCATTGCCCAGCGCCAGCTGAGACCTTCTCAGTGCTGCTCCCTGCATCCAGGAACAGCTTCCTAGCAGCCACGGTAAAGAGAGTTAACTCTTTCCTGGCTAAATCCAGCACACAGGGTCAAAGAAAGTGGAGAATTCAAGAAGCCTATAAAGAGTCCAGATTTGCTGGAGAGCTGTAGCCTTCCAGAAATGTAATTAAACAAACAGACAAGGAGTGTTTGGGACTGAAATCTCTGTTTGTAAACATCTGCTGTTTCTTTATTTGAATATCAGAGTGGAAGACAGAATTCACTTGTTGAAAAAGGCCAAAAGATTCCTTTAGTCTTTTTTTTTTTTTTACTGATTGTGAACATGGAATAAACATAACATTAATTGGATTGTGTCTGCTGGTCAGTAAAAAGTCAGGATTTGAACTCTTACATTGGGAAACAAATTCCTTGTGGAAAACAGATTCTTTTACCCTGGCTCATACACCCCTGGTGCAATACAAATAAAATACACAAACTCAGCTCACTGACAAATGGCCTGGATATTCAGAGATATCTGTGTCTCAGAAACATCTAATGAGCAGTTAGGATTTTTTGTTTATTTTGGCTCCACTTGTACCCTGAGATGTATGTACATCAATTATTTTATGCAAATACCAGTATAATCCATTGCCATCAGCCTAACATATTTCCTCCAAATGGCTGAACTCCCTTCCATTGTAGGGATAGT
>NW_010225135.1:25145-53488 GCF_000690775.1 Eurypyga helias
TTTAAGATTTCTCCCAGTCATTTAAAAAAAAATAAATGTAGGAGAAAAATGAGAGATTATTTAGCTCATGGATTTGTTTTGCTTTCCTAAAACAAAATAATTCTGGTTTCTACTTACTGGAAATGTGCTTGGTTAAGAAATATTTAAATGAAAACAGCACAGGGCTGTTTTGCTTTGTTGGCTTTTTGTTTGGGATTTTTTGAAAGGTTTACAGCGGAATTATAAAAACAAAATTAAACAGTAGTTTAGCATTTTGCAGAATCACACAGAAGAACAAAACATTCTGATTAAGAAGGCTAAATCCCCCAAACAAAGTGTAGCAGGAATTTTCTGATGAGCGGTTTATTGCTAGAAAATGCTGGTTGACCATAAAAATCTCGTTTTCTAGATACATATTAGTAATGAGGAATTTTTATGAGAAATGTGCTCCCACATAACCATCCTAACTGGTCCCTCCATGGCTTCTGGGTCTGAAGGACTTCCAGGATGCGTGGCTGCAGACCTGTGGTACCACCTCAGTGCCACCCAGCCACAAGCTCAGATGAAGAGGGACATTCTTAGTCAGTTCTTGGCCCTGCAGCATTCCTTGTGAGACCTCATCAAACCTCGGCATGCTCATGCTGAAACCGCAAGCCCTGGGGCTACCAGGTTCCTCCTGGAAGCCCACAAAGGCAGGGCTCAGCTATTTGTTTTTGCGAAAGGGAAGCAGCAATTGTGTGAATCCTAAGTGGAGTTGAGGATATGGGAAAGCCTAAATTTGCTAACAGCATTGGCTCAGAGCAGAGCTCCAGATTATCTTCCCTGGTGCAGAGCTGAGGAGCTGGCAGAGATGCTAACCAAGCCCAGCTCGGCCACGGTGACAAGCTTCCCCACCAATTTTGCTCACGACAACCCTTTGGTGTGCTGGTGGCCAAGAGTGCCCATCCCCATTATCTCCATTCCTGATCCTGCCACCATTCTCACAGAAAGGTTTTCCCAGCTTTATATATTCATTTTAGTTCCTACCCTCTTGGTGTGACTATTTATCTTCAGAGGGGGAAAAATAATAATAAAACCCAAGCCTGTTTCTCTTGTGTGGGCACCTGTAGAGCCTCGCACAATGGAGCCCTGATCTCATCTGAAGCCTTAAGGCGTACACTCCCCTAATGTCACTATCTCTTAGAAAATACACAACAAACAGACCAGAGAAAAACTAATTTTCTGCTTTCTTTCTATTTAAATATACTGCCAATTCAAAAGACAGGATCCTTTCATCATCTAAATGTCTTTTCCGTGTACAGCGTTCCAGCGATTACCGATAGAAAAAAGCTGAAGTCGTGCATTAGTTTCAGCAACTGGAGTTCACGCTCTGAGAGCTGGCATCTCCGGCAGCTGGCTGACATCAAAGCGAATGGCTGGAAAACCTTCCCAGAGCCTGGAAACAGTTTCCAGGATTCAGGTGTAGGTACTGCTGGTCAGCATGTTCAGCTGATGCACAGCCATGTACTGCTACGGGAAATGTGTGCGTAACAACAAATGTACACCAGCATTTCTCCAACCTGCACATCAGTTTACCTACTAAATTCATCCACTTGAATATCCTATAAACCTTGATAGGCGCGAGTCCCTCAGTGGAATCTTGATCTGAATTCTTATTTTGCAACAGGTTAGTTAATTTTTTTCAATAGACCTTAATTATACTGACATAACATCACTATGAAGGTGCCCATTTCACATCACTATCATATTCAGTTATCTTGGATATTAGTTTTTCAATAATAGCAATACTAAACACAGAAAATAGGGAGTACATTGGATTAACCAGAAGGCATTCCTTCAATTCAGATATTTCTTCTATAGTGAAAAGCACTTGAGAGATTCAGTTAATTTTGTTGCTAAGATGTCAGCACAATCTGCCATGTACACATAGCAAACCTGAGTCTCAGTTTATACCTTCTAGGCATTTTCGGAATGTGTAGAATTACAGCAATTAATTGTTGCTGTTCAAAGAAAATGTGAAAAACTATTTTGACATATACACTAGGTAGTTTTGAGTTAAACACATAGAAGGGAGTAAGTAGTAGGTGGAAGTTTCAGATGGCTGGTAAATAACAGAAGTGTAGTGATATGCAGTCTTTCAAAAATCAGAGGATAGATTATTGACTTGTGTAAGAGAAAATTTAACCTAATACTGCAAGACACAATCAGTTAGGGGCTGATTTAGGAAATCAGTGCTGACTTCTTGTAGATAAGTTAGCCTCCTCATTGCATGTGAATGACAGTTTAAAAAAAGCTAATTCCAATGGCTTCCCTTTGTGTAAATATAACATTTTTACATGTAACTTTTTTCCTTTATAGAGCACAGTCTGCCAGATAAGTCAAAAAGGAGATTAGCTCTTATTGGGATCCAGATGTGCATAGAAGATGTCGTGGTTGCAAGGAGCACACACACAAAAACTTGGGGTTGTTCGTGTGTTTTTTGGTTTTTGGGTATTTCTTTTTTCTGAGTTTTCAGTTCATAATAGCATTATCCTTTTGTAGAGAATTTGCTTTTTATATTTTGTTTTACAGACTCCTCATTCAAGAAACTACTTAGCCCAAGAAAACAAGTATTTTGTCTCACTTGGTTATAACTGGCCCTCGTTCAGGTGAAACTGTGTTTTACCAGCACAGCATATCACCACTAAGCATTGCATAGGTCACAGCAGCAGTCACTTGTTAACACAGTTCAACTTTTAATCCTCATTCTATAAAGGAAGACAGAGAAGAGTTTCAGGGGCTCCTTCAGTCACACCAGGCAAATTATGCACTTGAGACAAGAACTGTGTAATTTTTCTCTTGTGTTAAAAGCAGTTCTTGTCTGGCCTGTTCTTTCCAGTGAGGTACAGACGTGTTCAGCCCTTTTCAAAACAGGGGTAGAACAAAACCACTGATTTCAGCAAATGGTTTTTTCAGGCAGTTCACAGGTGACCTGCTCTGCTGTCAAACCAAGTGGCCCAAGAGCATCCCTCTGGCAAGTTCAGTGACATGCCTTGGATGACCCGTCCAACTGAGGAAGACATAGCCCCATGGATGTACACACACACCTTTATGTGGATATATAGATGACAGTTTTGGTTAGAGGTGCAAAAGAGAAGTGCTACCTTTAAACAATTACTGGTTTTGTTAACCTAGTTTGCTATACGTGAACTTGTTACCTTTTTTTCTAACTTCAGCTCGTGGTTTCTAGACAAAATCATAATAACCACTCGTCACTCGCAAACAGGTTATGTTCACAGAGGAAAATAAAAGCTTCGGAATACATATCAGCTTCTGGACTACAATGTTTATAGAGCCTCCAGGATTTTGATCTGTGCATGTCCCTAATGTACCAAATGTTGAAAATCTAAAACAACTGCCAAAACTCACATTTGGCCCTGATTATTTCCTTGTTTATTGTGGTTAGCATACCCCAGATAAGAGATAATGTTGCAAGCTCAATAACCACAGAAAGTTTTGAAGACACACTTAAAGAGAAATGTAGTTATTTTCCTAAACCAGAGTTCTAAAAGATATTAGTGTAAAACTTGGCAGATTTTAATTAAGCAGTGCACAGCAATTCTCAGCTCTCACTCCTGAAAAATTCTACCTGATTTATATCCTAACTAGATAGATGAAAAATTGAAATGGTTCCTTCACAAATGTATTTGTCTTTCATCTACTAAAACTGTATTTCAGCTGCCTTTTTATCTATCGCTGTAAAATAATACCCGAAATTCCATCACTAAGTCTTTTTTTTTTTTTTTGCATGTAGCCACAAAGGTCTCAACAGGAATGGAAGCGTCTTGTCCATTTTATCCTGTATCTAGGTAAGGGGTATAGACAAAGCAATTATTGTATTGCTGTTACAAGTTACTCCATGAAGACACCAACAAGTCTATCAAACTTATTGCCACGAGACTTCAGTTATACTGAAGAGCTTAGTAATACTCAAACAGGTTAGTGTCTTGTTCCCAAACAAAAATTTGCAGAGATAAACACCAAAAAAGATTTTGCTGGAGAA
Organism: Eurypyga helias; assembly: GCF_000690775.1. NCBI lineage: Eukaryota > Metazoa > Chordata > Aves > Eurypygiformes > Eurypygidae > Eurypyga > Eurypyga helias. Next base: position 29,167 of record NW_010225135.1, read on the forward strand.
AAAAAGACAGCATCCTTCACACCAAGACAGCACCACATGGTTGGGACTTAGAAGGGAATTGTGAAGTAAGGACAAATTATAAGGGTCCATTGGAAGCTTTTTCCTCTTTTAAAATGTTTTCCCTGGGCTTTTGCTAGGGTGAGATGGTTGATGGCTCTGCACGAGCAGAGTGGTCTCCAGATTCGTACAGAGCCTTATTGCTCACCATCACTCTTGGCAGGGTGCATCTGGCATGTCTGCAGTTGGATAGCACTCTATAAACAGGTGAGCCAGACGTGAAAAGTTAATATTCTGTTGTTGTGACAGTATAATTATCTCTAATAATAAAGGAAAACAGCTGCTTCAAATAGTCTTTCACTTAGAAAGTGTTTGGATCATTATACTTCGACTTTTATCATCTGTTTTTTGGATAAACTCCCAATGTGGTTTATGGTTCTGCAAAATGGTAACATCTCATTTTATGAATGACAGACAGATGGGGTTTGCTGCAAGGCTTATTGACAGTAAAGCACGTAAGACTGTTCAAGATACTTAACTGCAAGAAATACTGGAGATAACAAAATATCTCTTCCTCTCACTTTTGAAAACTCCTGTTACTTATTTTCAATGGTTTCAAGTTTTCTTTTTGTGAGTGTTCAGTATTAGCACCTGGCAATCCTAAAACTTTGTGATTATTTTTTTTTTGTTTCACTGCACAGAGAGAGAACAGCTGTTTTACAATTAATTGAAAGCCAGTGGAGATGTAGTCCAGATTTCAAAATAAGGTCTGTTTGCAGAAGATTTGTATGCCATTCATTTCCCTCTCTCCTCGCCTCCCTCCCACCCCCAGCAATCATCTAATTGGATTTTCATGTCCAAATCCTGTTCTCTTAATCAAAAGGCAAACAAAATCAATCTTTTGAGTTCCCAGAATCCAAGTGAGGCGTTTAGTCCTAAAGCACTGAGAGACTTATTCTGCAAAGCTCTGTCAGACCCAGCTTACTAAATTGGTTAACCTTTGTCATTAAAAGCCACAGTAATCATCCGTGAGATCTGCTGCAGCAATGTTACTGTTTGTTATATTAGGAAAGGATTTATTTTCCCAAACCTTTGCAAAACTTATACAACTGACATGGGACAAATGGTTGGGGGTTTTTTTAGTTGTTTTTCAAACAATTTGTTGTCAAAATATAAGCTTTTGGAAGCACATACTTCAAATATGTGGTGATATTATGCAACATTTGACCTGGAAAGAAAAGCATAAGAAATGCATTTTTATGAAATGCTAGATATTTACTCTGACAGACCAAATCCTTGAAATCAGAAATTCAGCTCTTCTACCCATCTTCATCTGTAGTGATTTATATCTGAGGACATAGAGCAAGGCCTGGATGCTTCACCACATTGCTTTCCCTCAGCTGCACCCTTCCAGCAATGCAGAGATGCTGCACATCTCTTCCAGGACCCTCTGGAGCAAAGCAGCAGAGTTTGAGCATAGCTGTGCCCCATAATTTCCAGATAGGGATGTCTGGGCCAATAACTGAAACCTCAACTTCCAGCTGCCACATCAGCTTCCCAAGGTTCTGGGGAGCTGATGGTCAATGTGGAAGATGGAGGGGCCTCTGGTCCCCAGATCCATCAGCCACAAAGAAAGGAGACAAAGTGAATGAATCTTGCTCAGATTTTGTACTGACAAGTCTATATGGAGCAGACAGAACTGCAGTACTCCATAAGCAAAGGTAATTTTAAAGGCTGCACAATTTCCCACAGAACACAAAAATTTAAATCATCTGTATATGGATTGCAGTAAATAGCTAGAGACCATTTTCCATGTACGAAATTAAGACTTCTGGTAGTTAAGCAACAATGGTGAACCTTCCCAGTTTAGCACAAAGCTATGTGATAAAGATTCACTGGGAAAACTCACAGCTTCCACTTGTGTGTGGTTTCACAATTGCCTCTGAATCTAGCGCTGTTCTCCAGGAGAGTCTGCACACTGACCTGCTGCATCAATGCCAGCTGGCCGGCGAGCTGCGGAGCAGCGTGGGCATCAGTTTCTTTTTTCCCTTTCTGTATCTTCACCAAAGAAAGAAAACCTCTTGTTTTTAGCAACCAAATTAATTCCTTGTAAAAGACCTTGAGAGATTCTGGCATCCCAAGCCAAGTCCCAATACCAGACACACACGAGGGAGCAGAGACACCAGCAGCAGTGGGGGTGGATGCAGCCCCTGGTGTATGCTGCATCTGACTTAGGGGTAGCATCGCTCAGCAGTGGCCTAACACACATGTTTTTGACTGGGGCGTACCATATACACACAGGTCATGACAGGGAGCACTTTGCTCCCCCTCCACCAGCCCTCTCATCAGCAAGTGATGGAGCACAGTCAAACAGATCGCATTTTAGTTCCTAGGTCTTTCCTAAATTACAGCTGCCAAGCCCACCGAAGGAAGTAGGTGAGACAGAAAGCAAGAGCGCTATCGCACAGGCATCACTCCTGCCCATCACCTGCTGCAGGGTAGGGCAGGCCGGGTGCTGCTCTGCCCTATGCAGGTGGGGTCCAAGACCTTTGCAAAGATGCTACGGGGGGGCGAAGTGCTGCTATTCCATATTTATCCACTGTAGCTTCCCCTTGCTTCATGCCGACTGTACTACCAGGTAGTGCATACAATGCAGAGCATTCACCCCACAGCTGAGGTGGCTTTAGAGTTTAATTCTGCTAAGCAAATCTTTAGGCTGGTGGACACAATCTTTCATGGGAATGCTTCCCTATGTCTCATACTTGATATGAAAGTTATGAGTTGGCACAGGAAAAGCCTTTAAAAAAACAGTGAGAAAACAAAGTGGCTATGAGACGTAACTCACTGGGCCTGCTAAATTTTGTGATAGCTGAAAAATAGTTCCATTTTACAATTTCATTGCTGCATTAAAAGTCTGCATATCCATACCATGAGCTATGTCTACGTTGAAAAGGGAATGATGAGAGATTGTGCTATCCCCAGCGATGCTTAGTCAAAATGTTATATTGAATTTTAATATCAACACTTCCATGAAAATTATTCTGTGGGAAAGTAATCAGGCATATATACCATTGATGTTTTACTGAAATGTGTACTAGCAGCATGGAAAGTACAATTTAACTTCCCCTTTCATTTTCACGTGAAAAGAAACAAGTTTCTTTTTTTCCTCATCCAAACCTTTGAATATTCAAGTTGCTTAATTGAAAATGCTTGGAAGGAACAGACAGCAAATAAAATTATAATGTGTAGCTCTTTAAACAGGAGGAGCTTGGAAGAAAGTAAAGTTAATTTTTCAACACATTACCAGCACCTCTTTTAGAGAGAAGCACTTGTCTGTAACGATGTCAGTGCTTCTGTTCTCCTCAAAAAGGACCGTACAAACACCATCAGGAGCACAATGAAAGCTACAATTTCACTTTCCCACTGCCATCAATGTACAACACGAACTCTGTCCCACTCTATCCCTATCATTAGGCAGGGAAAAATTTGAAAATTGCACAGTTCAAAGAATGTAGCTGAAGTGGACAGAGAAACAACACAACACAGGCACTGCAGTTAACCGCAGATCCCTGGCCTCTACAGCCTCACAGTTCCCCCAACAAGGAGCTCCAGCAGCAAAGTTGAAAACAAAAGATGAAATCATACTTTTATACGGTTCTCTAACAAGAGGATCAGCAGAGACTCACCCGTACTGCAGATCCCAGAACCTCACTAGCTGGGGTCTGAGGGAGCTCTGCTTTCCTTTGAATGTTTCTATCTGACTCATCCTGAGGCTCTACTGCCATCTGAGCAATGAAGAAAATAATCTCTTCACACATATTTTTGGTTGTTTTTTTGACAGTGGCTGCCAACATGCTGTCTTTCTCAGCGTTTTCACTGAAAGAATCATAGAAAAGGAACCTCTTTCTGTTATTCACTCCATCTCAATGGAATGGCCACCTAATGTTCAACCTCAGAGTCATAAAAAGGACTTTTACCCTTGCTTGTCCCACAAGAGAGGGTTTTCAAAGCCATCACAGTGGTCCCTACTTCTGCACTCCAGCTGTGGTGAGGTCCTTCCTCACCACAAAGACCCAGAGGAGACCTCTGGTCCTAGAGACAAGACACCAACCAGGACCCACCCAAGCAGTTTAGAGCCTGCCCCAAATCTTTCAGTGGGATGTAGGACAGACTGCTTCCGCCAAAGCAAAGGAAACAGCCTTTAAGGAGTAACAAAGGGAAGTATACAGATTGCTTATGTCTCATGATAGACTCATAAAAGCAACTGTATTCAATGCTGCTGGTTGCAGTTCAACGTCACAAGGCTGATTCCCAGCTGAAAAAACACAACTTGGTCCCAACATAAATATTTCACAATCATCTTTGCTGGAAAGTCACCACATAGCTTTGGGAACCCTATGAAATTCCTCCAGGGAAGAATTTCCCTCATGCTGCAGTGAAGCCAGTGTTTCGTCTAGCATTTATCACATACCTAGCAGCTTTATAACCTTTTAAAATGTGGAATAGCTGGGCTTGTGACAAACTTCATGATCTTTCTTTTACAGGAGACGTGTAATGTTTCACACCCATTATGCAAATTCAGGCTGCAAAATAATTTCTCTAGGAACTGCCTGAATAAATCCAGCAAGGCAAGTTCAGAAGCACTTAAACCCAACAGACCAGGTCAGTAAGGACAGGGATAGTCCACACTGTGAGGCTGCCTTTGTGATTCAAGGCAAACATGTAATTAAAGACTTAAGTAGAGATTTAAACACTTATTTATACAGTTACATTATGAATTCCTTAGCAAGGGAAGGTGGAGTTGGACCTGAAGAAACAAAAATCAGCAGAGACGCAAAATCTTTGGTATATTTGATTGCATCTCATAGACTATTTCTGTTTGAAGACAGCAGGCAGGTCTGCAGATTGTCTCTTCTTTGTGCCATTTGCATGCGGTCCTGCTCCTCAGGGCAGGGACGCTGCGCAGGGCAGTAAGGGCAGTGCTAACACACGGATAGGGAGGATAGGTGGAGCAGTTGCAGAAAATATTTTAGTTTGGAAAGAAGAGAGACAGGACATGCAACGACTTGTAGTACTGGAAAAAACCAGAGGGTTCGGATAAAGAGCAACAGAAACTGAAAAGCTACATCTGAACAGGAGCCAGTAGCCCATGGATATTCCTCTTTGGCAAGTCCTCTGCATATATTAGAGTGGGAAAACATTAATTATACCACAGCAATACATGTCTTCCAAAAGACAAAGTCTGTGCTGTTTTCCCATGCTGTTGTCAGCCTTCACCACAGTCTTGCAGGCATTACTCTATCCAACACCACACCTAGCATTTCAGCTGCAGCAGAGGGAAAACACCAACCTCACGCTGAACACGACCCAGCAGCCCACTAAGTAAAGGAGCAACTCCAGGACTCTACTTCATCTTATTCCCACCAGGTCCTCTGCACTTCCAGCCTCTCACCCCAACATGAGACAAAATAAGCAGATATATCCCAGGTTTGCACCAGACTCTGTATGAGCCCTATGGGTTTCAATGTGAATCGATCACTTGTCACTCTGAGGATATGAAACCAAACTCTACTCCAAATATTGTTTCGAGATCCATTTCCTCCTAAGGGCAATCATCATCTTTCTGCTGCTGCCAGCATCAGCCCTGATGATGCCCCAATACAAAATTTCCCCGTTTCAAAAAAAAAAAAAAAAAAAAAAGTTGTTCAAGTGGAAAAAATCTAAGTAAAATAGAAATCTTAAATTTAATCTTAAAAAAAAAAATTAATCTATGTTATTTGCAGCATTACATGCAGTAAAAAATTCCCAGTTTGGAAAAAATTGGAGAAATTCAAGAAAAGAGAGAGCAAAAACATTCATTAATGGAATTGATGAAAATTATAAAAGCAATTATTCTTGTTATTTGCTCCTGGGGGAAAAAAAATACTGCAATGTTATTCTAATATTCATTTCTCAGAATCAAAGATCCTTTTAGTAAATTGTATCAACTAAGTGTCAATCTTGACTATTTGTTGATGCCTTTTCAACCAGTCCTTGAGTACATTCACAATACTATCTTCAGGTTATATTGTGTAGTAATTCCTGAACCTGCATTGTTGCTGAAAACCTCATAAAGTGACAGTATGGCCTTAGAGGACTCAGTGAAATCCCTTGTGATCTAAAATACACATGGTGAAAAACAATTGTTTACATGGTATCGTGGCTGAAACATAGAGCACATTGTGGAGATAAACTAATTATCGAAAATCTTCAATGGTTTGCCCACGGTCAAACATAAAATCAGTTGCTTGAGAGCTCGTCCAACACCTTAGGGAAGTCTAAGACCAGAAGAAATCGGTTGCTGTCCACATACCCCCGAGATGTGAAGTGACAGGTCCCTGCATGGGGCTTAGGAACAAGGTTTAAAAGCTGCTGAGGGGGTAATACAGCACAGGCTGAACAAAGAGCCCAATATCAGGGAAACCTTTAAAACAGTCAGGATGCAGGATTAGGGGCTGAGAGGGACACAGAAATTCTATGATAGTAAAATCATGTGTAGCATGAGGGAAGAGTCATGTTGAAACACACAGCAGTGTTTCCTACAGTTTATTTATTAAAAATCCTTTCTCAGAAATAATAATCTACCTTCAGATCAACTGCTCTTCTCCAGAGAACAAACGTGGTCTATTAGTTTTCCTTTATATATCCTGCATTTTTGTAACATTGTACAATACTTGAATCTAATTCCTCTGACACACAGTTATGAAAAATGTAATTTTTAAACCTTAAAATATTTATGCAGCTATTGAAACTTTTACACAATTAAAGTCAGAATCAAATTGTCATTTATATGTGGTATACAACAACAGATTTTCTAAATTCAATCAGTTCAAATAAAAGTGGCAATAAAGTATCACCAGACAAGAGGAACCCATTTTGTCTACATCCAGCTGTTTATTTATGCATTCATCTGGTTCATAAATTTCCACCAGCCTCGCAAATATGCACATTTTAGAGAGACAACCTAGGGGTCTGGGGAGGCGGGGTGGGTCACAGGTTTTCTTCTCAGCCAGGAACTTGGTGTGCTTAAATTTCCACGTGTAGTAAATTTATTCACTTCTATTATAGCCTTGGTTAAACTAATATTTAGCTGCTGCAATACCCATTTTGGACTTGCACACCCAGCTTGGCATCTTAAAACCCTCTACAACGAGCACTGTGTCACCATGAGGTGGCTCAGCAAGCCATCAACGCCCAGGTCAGCAATGTGTTCACTACAGACGCGGCTACTGCGAGGTTTACGCATGTGCTCAGGGTGTTCAACATTTTCCTGTCTAACAGGAAGGAACCTGTTAGGTTCAATAACTGCATTTGTACAATGCCTTTAATGGTTGGATTCTGTCTCATGAGCGAAGATCATAAAAAGTATGGGATCAATAATATTAAGAATAGTACTACATATTACTAGTAATAGTTTGGCAAGCTCAGTAATTCAGTTTTTCTCACTTTAATTTGTCATTACTGCCTACATGAAACCCTATTACACGCAAATCATAGAAACAGACTTGAGTGCCTACTTGCACCTAATCTTGTTCAACAATTTCATTTCATTAGTGGGATAAAAGCACTGCTGCGTTCAGTGCTCCACAATATGCTCTCTGAGTCTTTGGCTTAACCCTTTTAACGTGATTAAAATAGATCAGAGATCAGTGTAGCCAGAATTCCTCAGAATGACAGAGACAAGCCTAATTGCTATTGAAGCTTCACAAAAGAAAAAAAAAAAAAAAGAAAAGCTAAAACTTTTCTCTCTTTTTTAACTTAGGTGAAAAAAAGTCCAATTGATTGTGATTAGTAAAGCCAATACTTTGAGACGTTGTCTAGGTTACCAGATTTATTGTTCCTTTTCAGCAGTCTTGGCCATTACTTAACTATTGGATTAATTGTATGCAGAACAAATCATCTGCTATTTCATTTTATGACTCATTAAACAAGTATAGCAGATAACCATTACTGCTTTTTGGTGTAAGAAGATTTCAAAACTTATGCACTGCTAATGATGCTAGAATTAGGAAAAGCAAATACCTTGCTGTGTGCAAAGGTCAGAGTAAGCACTAATGGAATACTTATCTGCCCAAAAGTAAATTAAATCAATTTTCTGAGCCTTGTAAGAGGTATAAAGCCGAGGCAGGAGGCTGCAGGATGAAGAAATTGCAGTTCACTTGCAGGTGGCTCTCAGTGATACCCTAATGTACCGCACTGCTACAGCCCAGCAGAGCTGCTAAGAGACTTTTTCATTGCAAGGAGGGATGCGCTATCAGCGGAGTTGGTAGCAGCTAGGAACATGTCTGAAGGTTGGGGAGACTGATGCTTAATGAAAGGAAAAAGGTTTTACGGAGAGTAACATACACTTTGGAAGGACAAAAAAGGAGAGGAAGATGCTTCTACCAGGATGGGAAGAATACATGTCTGTGCTGTGAGGCTTCTGGAGGTGTCTCAAGCTCTCACACTCAGCCTGTGCTCTTCCCTCAAACTCTAAAACCTCATGAGGTGCAACACCTTCCTCTGCTCCCCCGACACGGGAGAGTCTTACAACTTGTCTATGAAGCATCACGCACTATTCTGATGACACAGTGCAGTGCCTTATGTAGATTGTGGGGAAATGGGGGAAAAAAGTAGAGAATGGAGTAAAAAAGATTGAAAATTATGGATTGCGTACTAGTAAAACTCTTATTCTTAGGAAGTAGTGTGGATCTGTGCTCTTTGGGATGCAGAGGAGAAAACCAATTAAGCTAAATTGCAGATGTGCCGTCTCCTATCTGTTCTGGATTTCTCTCTCTTTTTTTCCTTTTTTTTTTTATTTTCTCTGTAGAGTAGTTCATGTTCTTTTTCAGGGAACTAATAATAATAATAACAGCAGTGATCAATGATAGCTGCACACTGAATTCTCACTAGTGTCATTAAGAGTATCTTTTATTCTAATATTCATCCTATATATTCATTGCAATCCACCCTTTAAAGCTGTGATTAATGTCAAAGCTTGTTAATTTCTCTTCAATGCTTTAATAACTGTTCTCAATATTGATCACATCTTAGCCATTTTCTAATGAGTAAATTTTATGCTATTATGAAAATATAACTTTTTTCCCCTCTCATTCTTAAAATATTAAAAACATGGGAACTTAAAGGGGACTATCGTAGTGAAACCTGCTATCACAGATAAAATGTTTTTAGGAGATGGGAATAAGCAGGTAAGACATGTAAGATGTCAGCATGTAGCCCTCTGAGACTCACTGAGTTAGGAAAAGCCTGTACACATGGGCTTATTTCCCCTAGGTTGAAATCTTTAAGAGGGGAGAGTAGACCTTAAGCATTCACTAAGAAAAATCAAAGTGTCCCCGTGGAGCCTGCAAATGATGGCCTGTAGCAAGGAAACCCACATTACAAAGGCCTTACAAACTCCTTGGCGTGTGGGAGGGTATTTTTTGGGGTTGGGTATAGGAAGGAGAAAGGCAGAAGCTGGCACTCAATTCTTTCATGACTGAGTTTGTGTCACACCTCTCTGCCTGCCCAGGTTCAAAGGCTGAATGCCAACTGAACAATCCACAGCATCAGAGCAAGAGGAAAGTTAAAACACGGTGATCCTCTTCTTTTTAATGAATCTCATTTCTTATCTCCTCCCTGCCCGGAGTTGTCATTTTTGATATAACGTTTCCGTGATGAAACAGCAGGGAGGTATCTGGCTTGTGTGGCATGGAGGTAACACTAGGACTGAGCAGATGAAGCCTTTGAAATGACTGACTGTCGGTGGTTACAGCACGTTCTGAGCACTTGCATGATGTTTGTGAGCTGTTTGGCTTAATCCTCTCCCTGATGAATGAGTTTTCATAGATGCTGGAAAAACTCCTCATTTTTCTGTTCCTTTTAATAGAACTCTACTGTGCAGCTCCTCTGGAGCTGGCACCTTGGAGGGCTGTTCTGTCATTACCCAAGTTGCTGTAATGTTCTCCTCTGAGTAAATGCTAAACTTTTTTTTTTTTTCTCTCCTCCAATTTACTTTTCTCCCATCATTCTGCATAACTGCATTAGATAGGAAAGACGTCTCAGCTGTTTACCAAGGGAAAGGATTGCTTTACTGTGCTTAGCAATATAAACATTTCATTGTTCTGCCAGCTTTCCTCACTTAAATCTGGGAAAACACATGACCTGAAAGTATCCCATGTTTTGGAGATGTAACATATTTCAGGGCTCTCAAATACAGATCAGGTAAACATGTCATTATCACTTTCCCGTTAAATTCTATTGCAAGAAATGAGGAAAATAAAAGAACCACCATAGATTGTCTGAAGGTGTCAGAGCAAGCCTCCCCCCTTGCACAGCAGTCCAAAACTTTACAGCTTCATCAGTTACTATTTACAAAATGTATTATACTGAAAAAATCCCTAAACTTGCTATTATTAATATTATACGTATATTTGGCCATAAAATACTCTTCTCTGCCTTAATGACACAGAAAAGCTCATTCATCACATCTTCTCACATTTCCTTTGGCTGATACTACCCAAAGTGTACCATGGAGGGTACTGTATTTCCTCGGATATCTTTTTTTCTTCCCATTTCTATTTCACCTCATTTAACATACTAAGTACATGCTAGGATTGCAAAAAGAAGAATTGCCATACATTACCATCTGAATGCAACGGGAACCCATTTTTTGCTGCCTTAACTCTGGATTTCTAGTGCTTTGAATGCAACTGGGATAAGCATTTTGCTTAACAATGGGATGCTACTATTAAGAAAATAACGGTTAATAGCTATATCTGCTTGCTCTAAGAACTCTCAACTGCATTGAAACAGGAGGCAAATCCACTATTTTGCTGTTCTAGATGAAAGCACCACTATAGGTGAGATGTTTTGATTGTGCTGCCAAGCATTCTCCTTCACTCAGAATTTAATCTGCTCAAGTAATTTAACTGATACATAACATTTGAGACATATTTTATTATTTTCAATTATAGCTTACGTATTTGCTAAACCTTCTATTTAACTCCCCTGTTGTTGTAGTGATTTTAATTGACCTTGTGAGCATTTCGGGTTCCCAGTGACATATCTGTTCCTGGGATTACAGCCTTGCAGGGCCTAACTAGAGGCTGGAAATCAGACAATGGAACAGTTTGAAGTGGAGTGGACTGGCGTAACAGGCGATGCAGACTGGCAAGGTTTGCCAAGTACCCTGTCTGCGGTTGAGTGAGCGTGAGGTGCCAATCACTGCATGCTGATAACAAGCAGCAGGGGAGCAGCACGCTGTCACAACCCAGAGTTTGGATTTCTACCATTATAATGATCCTGTGACAACTGCAAAATCTCCCAGGTGGCCAGAGGCATATAACACCACACGAGCATTCATAAATACATGAGAGCTTGTGCCTTGCTTGCTGCATTCATCGACTCTGGCGTTTTCACAAGATGGGGATATATACACTGAGTCAGTACTCAGTGAAGTGGGGCAATGGACTCCCAGTGCTCACCCTAAAAAGATCTGGCATTAAACAGGCTAAATGAGGCTTCTCGGGAGGGAATGAACACGGATTGTCTATCAATCTGTCATGGCAAAAACAAGCTGCAAGCAGTGGCATTATTGCTCTTACAGACAAGGATGAACTGAGCTGCATGGGAAGTGGGCTGCAAAAAGCGTGTTGAATTAAATAAGTTGGGAGCAGCATCTCTTCCAGGGGAGAGATGGAAATGAGAGCAGAGATGTTATTAAGGCAGACAACTGAGATAGCCTGGGAGCTACCAGCATATGTGTCAAATAGCTGGTTGGTCAAAGAATTTTAGTCACTGTTCTCACAGTTCCTCATCAGCAGATCCTGACTGGAGTGACTGAATTAATTCCTTTCAACATTTCCATGAAATACTTTAAGAAATGCAACTTTGGTACCTTTTCTTTTATGTACTTCACCAGAAAAGTTTCCACAGAAGCTTCCAAGGGGTTAAAATATATGGTCACCCTATTTTATTTATAATTGTGTGGGATCAAGTCTCACGTTCCAGACATATTAATTGAAAAGAATTCTTTTGTATTTTGAACTACTTCCTTCCCATCTCGAGCATTTTAACACTAGATGACTTGCTAGCAACCAGTATAAAAACCAAATTGCTTATAAGAAAGATACATGGCTACAAGTTGGCCTATTAGTATTCAATGGTTGATTTTATAACTTTTAAAGATACCAGGCTCCGATCTGCATGCAACTCCAATTAATGTTAATGGGAATTATGTGAACATCCAGAGTAGTTATATGGCCCTTAAACTCTTGGTACAACAACCCTCATTGTCTACTACTCTAAATTTGCATAAACAATTAGTGTCTCATTAATATCTCATTAAGAACTCATACGGTGTGAGGGAGGAAAGAGCATTAGTGCCTCTATGGAAACTGTATTAGGTCACACATGAAAATGGCTTTACTGGTTTCATCTTGTTCTGTATTTGTACCTGTAGAAAAAGGTAATATTGCAGAAACACACAATTTGACAGAGATCAGTGCAACTGCTGCGGAGAAAGGCAAATCTGCAATTGCAGAGGATGTTTCCAGCTAGACACAAGACATTTAGACAGGGTCCAAAAAAAGCCCACTGAGCTCCTCTGACAGCAGAGCAAGCTTAAACCATGTGCTTTAATGCCTGCAATTGGTATATTGATATATATTTAACTCCCAAAAAATGCAGTAGTCCCATTGAAATCAATTACAGAACTATATTTTGCTGGTCTGTAGCCACCATCACTTCGCACTTACGGAAACCAAAACCACTTAATTTTGGGGTTGTTCTGTTATGTTCAGTGAACCACCAGTCTAAACCCATAAGGATCTTCCATCCCACAGCCTGGAAGTTGCTTCTGGTTACTCTGCAAGGCTGGAAGCTCCCTCAACGTCTGTCCCTCCTGGTTCCCTGTTGAGGTGTTCATCCTCTGAACACTTCACTGAAAGAACTGGTGGCATGGGGAACAGTATTTTTGATCATTTATTGTTTCTAAGTGTATGCACTGGATTTACAACAAATTGTAAGAGAAAGTAGTAGCCTTTACAGGTACAATAGAGTACCAAAAGTTAACATCAGACTCTGTCTCAAACATCAGATTTTTTAAATCTCCTACACAAACTATACCTTCCCAGAAGGAAATTTGGTCATTGGTGGAGGAGCTGGGCTTTTCACCGTGCTCTGTATTTAGCTGAAATTAAAAAAAAAAAAAAAATCATTTAGAACCATCTGAATCTGAACCAGAGCTCTGGAATCTGAAGATCAGAATCTTCAATCTGTCCTGCCAAAGATTTCTATGAAAAGCCCAAATCCTCTGCAATACTTCATGAGGCTGAGGAGCCTTGGTGCAGTTGCTACATGGTGTGTTCTAAGGACCAGCAGCTGAAAGAGCATGTGAATGACTGATATATTCAAGAGGGTCCGCTTAAACAACAATCAGGGGCTGGATGGAGCCTCCTTACCAAACACATGCTGAGAAAGCTTTATGCTGCCTGAGAGAACCCATTTCTTTCCCAAGAAAATCTAATGGGATTCATGCTCTAAAGTCAAAGAACGTCCTAACTATTAACTGAAAATATAACTAAACGTTCTCAGTGTGTTCATAAAGCCAAAGAGAGCTCATCCAGCACTCTTGGCTCCTGTTAGCTGTTACTTGTATTTTCAGCGTCCTTTTGGGCTGCTTCAGCAAGTACAGCTGTAAAGAGCAGCACGTTTATTCTGAAGAGTCCCACAGGGATTCAGTAGCTCTACCCAGGCTGCGCTTTCATATGTGCAGTGCTGTTTCTTACATTACTGAGATTCCTCCTACTTCAGCTGGAATATTACGGTGCCTTCGGTTCAGTGGGGTTACATAGCCCGGCTGAGTGCTGGCTCCTGTCAGCCACAGAGCCCTGGGCCAAAGCTTACAGCTGGCATACAAACGAAAACAGCTCAAAATGCTCTAATTTTCAGTGGAAAAGGAGGTAAAAGCATTAAAAGAAGCACAGTGCAGTCCAAAATGGAGACACACAAGCAGTTAATCAGAAGAGCAGGCATGATGCTTAAATGTACCTGCAGTAATTTATGGAGAGAGTATTTTTTCTGGATAAGCTGCTTGCTATGCAAGTACATGGAGTCAATCCAACACTGATTTGTCAGGACATGGACCATAGCACATGAAGAATACTCCTGGCAAATATTTCAGATCCAGCCACTCTGAACTGTACCTCTGATACCTCTCAAAGCTGCTAGAACTCGCATTAGCCGGACGGAAGGAACACACGAAATCAAAAAGACCTTTGCCTGGGAAATGGTGAAGATCTGCAGAAAAAAGGCTGCTCCATAGCAGCAATGAGAACACTGTCGGATTGTGGGGATGAGGTAGACACAAGCAGAAAAAGTACAACAAAATATGGCCAACAATTGTCCACATAAAGCTTTCAGTGGTTTGAAAATCTCTTTAGGTCTGCTGTTTAAATTAAGCAATATAGCCATTGGTGGAAGAAACCAGTTTTGAGTCCCTGTATTCCCCTTCCAAAACTCATAAGACACTGTGAAGACTGTCAGGTGCTAGTTACACAAATACAAGCATCCTTAACAGATAGAAACACAGGTAGAAATCTATGAATTCTTTTATGCACTCCTCAAAACAGTAATTTTGACATTTCTGTGAAACTTGGAAATCTTTTACTCAAATTTATGCACTCAGTCCCGAGCATGGACACAACAATGTTGCCCACAATCCAAACAACAGTCCAAAGAATGAGAACACTGCTCCTCCTTTTCTCACACCGTCCTTGTAAGGCAGCTTATACCTCACCTCTAAAAGAATCAGTAAGACAAAAGCTAATAGTTTCACTATAAGCTAAAAGCTAACAGAGATGAGCAACACAACCACAGTTTCTGTCTGTGGTCTCACAGGCATGTGATTCTTGGGTTTTGTAACTTTTTTTATGCTAATTTCTATATTTTAGGGTGATTCAGATAGGTACAAAGAACTGACAACCACAGCAGACGTAAAATGTCCCCAGGGGCTGGTCAGAGATGTTTCTCTAAAATGGGTTTATTTATTATTCTTTTTGGTTTCTATGAGTAAAAAACATTTCTCTGAGACGGAAATGGTTGCTACCCTCTCAAAAAAATTAATACTTCTAAGCTATGTTTTAAAACCAATTGAATTAGAGGGTTCTGATTTTCACCCATTTGCACCTGCCAAAAATAGGGATAGATGGCTGGAGGTTGAAGCTGGTGGCAACATATATTTCTCTTCAGACACTCACCAAATCAGAGTGCAGGAGAAGTGAATTAAAACTGTCAAATATAGAATAAATGCCCTCTTTAATTGGGCTGAGGACTGAATTATGGCAATCTCTAAACTGCTAGACAGTTCACCTGACCATCCTCTATCTTCTGTCCAAGAAAGATACCTCTGCTTTTAACAAACTTGTTTCAGCAACTAGAATTTCAAGACTTGGATCTAGAGAAAACTGAAAACCAACAGGATCTGGGCAACCACTGCAATTCATGCAATTATACTGGCACAAAGGGACTGACCTCACTGCGTATCATTATGCAGGTTAGCCTGAGAACCACTTCTGCCTTTTGAAGGCGCCCAAGCTCACCCATGCCCAGCACACGGTGGGTTTACAGGGGTTTGGCTCAGCATGTGTAGCGTGATGTACTGAATTTAAGGACCTGACCCCACAATAGATGGACTCAAACAAGACAGTTTTTATTATTTAATACTAAATGCAATATGTAATTAGTTGAGAACTGTGGTTATTTACAAGTCTGTGTCTGCTTTTTCACTGCCACAGACAGTTTACTGCTTTCCTGCGTGCATCTGTATTTCTCATTGAATCTGAAATGCTACTCTTACCCAACTGTTCTGATTAAAATGGAATTTAATTTGTGTGCATTGAGGATAGCTCTACAAAGCAGAGTCCTCCTACATCTTTGCACACTGTTGTAAAATAACCAGTGTTTCTGGACAGAGAGACTCCGCAGTGTGCTGTGAACCTTCTGGTAGATGCGTGAAGGACTGCTTTTCTAGCAAATCAGGACAGATCTGATGTATTTTCCCTCTGTATTCAGGATCAGAGAAACAGCATATTTAGCCTTAATTGTCTTTACGCACACTGCCAGACAAAGAAAAAGGGAACCACCACAGAAGTTATTGAAAAAGTCACCTCCTATAATTAAATGCACTGGCTTCAGTGGGGCTAAGCTCTGCCTCTGAGTAATGTCAGCATTCACACTAGAGTCTAGTAACTGCCAAGCTCATGTTTTGCACAATTCCGTGGAAGAAAAAAGATGAAACATTAACAGTGTTTATCTCCACATTTCTGTTCTGACTTTTTGTAAGAATTGATGTCCTGATCAATATTTCCACAAATGAAATGGTGTAAAAAAATCCTTTTGATTGAACAGTTGTATTGCCAGTGTTTTTTTAAACACAGATTTAAATGTTACAGACAATCTGTTAAATTTTAGTAGCATGTATGCTTTACTACACTACAGGACTCACTTTGGACGTTGCAAGTAATTTTGTGTCACCTTTTAATTAAGAGTTTTTCTGTAAGAGTATAATTTATCTCCTGTTGAGGCAACAGACTGTGTGAATAGAGCCTGCCTCGATCTCAATGGACCAGCCCAAAGCACCAGATGTTTTCTGTGAGGAATAAAAGCCTTTTGGGTTGGGGTTTGTTTCCCGCCCCAAAAAAAACCCCCCCCCCCAGTTCTTAGTTGCAGTCCCCAGGCCAATGTACACCACCATGTTGGCATCCAACAGAGTAATCAAATGGATGGTTAATGATGATGATTTCATTGGGCTTTGATTTACTCAAGTGATTGATGAAAAAAACATTTGCAAAATGGGGGGTAACAATTAGATTCTCCAGTGTGTTTTTTAAAAAAAATGGTAAAGGAAGAGAAGTAGGCACAAAACTGAGGTACTGATGAACAGGATTGCATACAGCCCGTAATCATAAGAAAACTTAATTTGTCTACATGCTCAGCAGACTGAGCACAAGCCAGCTCCAAAACAGGTCATGTAAGACCCTTGGCACCATGCTGGCCTTGGGCTGCTAATCCCAGGCTCCCAGCAAGGCTCAGTCACTCCAACTCCACCAAGACAACGGGATTACATGGCTTCTGGGCCAGACCTGCTTTGCATCAGGTGAATCCAGGCAACCCCATGTCTAAGCGGCTTTAGCATCATCTTCGCCCGCCCTTCTGCAATAGCTCGGCTGTGACACCCATCACTAATGCCGGCATCCAGAGAGCTGGCTCCCAGCTGCAGTGACGGCTGGATGGGGCGCTGGCTCTGGAGACAACTTCTTTTACTGGAACAGGAAAACTGGCACCACATCTGCTTTTCAGCCTCGGTGCTGTCACTGTCAGCATGAACTGGAAGCAGCAATATCTTAATTCAGTGTCTTGGCAGGGGGACATGCTGTTCCCTCTGCCACCGGAGCAGTGACACCCAGCACGCAGGCATCAAAGGGAAGAGGGAACCCTCAGTCTTCTCCTTGTACCTCTAATGGTTTGCAGAGTGAAATCTCAGTCCCACAGCTGTTTGACCCTCTGCACTCCCTACATCGGGACACTCAGGTGCAACCATAAAACAAGCACACATGCTACTCCTGCTGACACACTGGGTTCTGGTGATTCAACAGTTCACCTTAAAATAGCAAAACTCTCTTTTGCCAAAAGAAAGCTGTCTGCATAAGCGAGCTGATTAGTAAGAGTTTTCTCCCACATTCTCTCTCCCTCGTGCTTAAGAAATTATCTATTACCAATAGCCCCCATAAAACAGCTTCAACTTTCAGATCGTTAAGTATCAAACAGCATAAAGTAAGCCACAACGGAAAGCACGCCACTATGTCCTGAGATATGCTGACATTCACAGAAACGGTACAAATTTATAATATCCTGCTTGTTTTACTGGTATTATGGAAAGTGTGCGTAACCCAATTTTCAGCGTTTCAGTTCTTGATGCCTTGTTAGCAACAATTGCAGCTCCCGGGAGAACGTAACAGTGTAGAATCTTGTACTAACTCTGTGTAGAGCAATTCTTTGGGGAATTTCATCCTTCACAGTACAAGCTATCAATACGAAAAATCATAACTGCCTCTGGTTGCACAAGTCTCAATGCAGTTACTGTACAGGCAGGAATGTTAACTCTTTAAAGTCCCTTTATCTGCTGCTCTCATTTCAAACCACATTTATCTCCCAGTATCTCTGAGGTAGAGCAAGTCTTGTCTGAAATGGCATATTGTAATTACTTTCCTTTTGCCCCCACTACATATAAATAAAAGCTTTTACATCTTACCTCCCAAGCTACTATGAAATGCCTTTGTTTTTGAGTACAGTAGAACAAAAACAATGTTGTATTATTCAGTAGCCGTGGGAAATAGTTCTTTATTTGGATGCAATTAAACTTAAATGGTTAGTTCTGCTTTTTATCAAAAGCCTCTATGAAATATGTATAAACACAGCAATCTTTGCCTGCTCATTTATTCTCTTTGAATAAACTATGCAGGATTAAATTGAGCTTTATTTCATTCTTGCTGTTAATAAGGTGGATAACTAGCTACTAAGTTCTCAGGACATGTTACATGCTGTATTGATCCTGTTTCTTTAATCTACTTCCAGAAAAAAAGGGGCAGGATTCTTGATGCCTGAACTGCCAGTATTTTCCCTTACTAGAAATGCAGCTCTGTGCACCAGCCGAAACTGTTGGATTTTGGCCCATCTAGTTCTCATGAAGTCAATGGACATTTCCTCACTGATGGTGACGTCTGAGAGCCTGTGGCCGATTCTCATGGCATAAATCCACAGTGTTTTGGAAACCATAATTTAATCTGCAATGTTGCTTAAACTTGCTTTCTGCCCAAGTTTTTGGCAGCAGGAGGAGATCTAACTGGAATTCCCTGAGAACTGTTATTGCAAGGGAGTTTTAGAGAAAACAGAGGGAGGCTCCTACAAGAGAGCCTGAGAAATCCCTACCAGTTTGCTACCAAAGTCAGCATCCTTGGTGCAAACTGCTCGGGCTGCTCTGAGGTGGAGTCAGAGCCCGCAGAGTCCAGCCTCATGGCTCCATATGCTTCGGGGCTCATCCTTGCACAGAAGCAAAACTCTTTGACTCCCTCCTTCAGTTAAAGATCACTTCCGTTTTGTTTTGAAAATAATCAACATTTTTCTTTCTTCATCCCCAAACCAAAATTTGATCATTTTTTCCCCAAAGGAAAACTAAGTTCATTTTCATAATTCTGAATGCAAACTTGTTCACAATGAGGAGAGTTCCTGTAGAATGGAAGTGTTGAAGATTTTATAGTTTTACCTGTTGGAACCATCAGACAGCCGAAGCCACAAAGTTATGAAGAAGATCAGGTTGCCAGGGCAACAATTTTTTCCACAGTCAGCAGATCAGTCTTGCAACTTATTTTTAGCTTTTCTCGAGGAGAACAGTACCATTACAGAGTAATGATGGCAACAAACAAAAAAATGCACTGTTCCTAGAAGTAGTAAAAATTAGTTTGATTGTACTGGTTTGAAAAAAAAATATGATCTATGGTTCTGTAAAAAGGCAACATCCCAGGCTTTTAAAGTGAAAGACACTATATCCATGGAAAACACTGATCTTGTACCCAATTTGCACGAGCACAAAGTCAGCTATTTACACATGTATAAATGGCTAGTTCTACATCTAAGAGATAAATATGCTTTCCCTGCACAGATCCCAAAATCTGTTGCTACATCCTACAAAGCAGCTATAATAATTTATTTAACAAGTCCCTGAAATTTATATTCATATTGCATGCATTTCAACATGTGTGTAGAGTAAATGTATTAGAGTTTGCCACAATTCTCAACTGTCATAAATTTTGTCTTGGTGCTTGTTTATGTGAAGTGACATTAAAAAAAGGCAGGAAAGATGAAAAAGTGTACAATTAGTTATGATGTTCTAAGATAGCTTTTATTCCCATTTCTCCTTGTGAGCAGCAACATGTGCTCAACAACTCAAGACTCAAACAGGCATTAGCAGTGTATTTTGCACACCAACACAATGCTATCTCTAAGGAAACAGTTCAGATATTTCAGGGGGAAGCAGTGGGAAAAAAGCATTTTGCCATTCCTTGCTGAAGAGGTGTTATTTCTAACTCCATGATAGTGAAACTTTCCAATGATCAATAAACCTGGCCTATAGACACTCTGGAAATAGTGTTTGTTCCCATGTAATGGATTATGCCATATTTAGAAGTACATCTGAAACTCTTTTTTAAGATGTTATTCTTAAATAACTAGCAACTTTCTAATCAGATGCAACTGTCCCTTCTCCAACCAGCAGAAGTTTTATTTCCTGTCTCATCGCAAACCACTTCTTAGAGTCTACATGTGGAGAGCATAGGCAGGTAGATGTTTTATTCCTTGGGGGGCACTAAGGCTAGTTTTAAAATTATTTCTTGTAAACGCGAGTCCAGATGTGCTCTCAGAGAAGCAAGAGTGCTTTTCACAATTAAATGGTCTTGTTCTTTCTAGGCAGCTGCCAAAGCTCTGCCTTTCTGGACCTGTTCTAACTTGCTTGTGCTCAGGCTCCACACAGGAGGGATGCAGGAATTTCAATTGTAATTCCCTGGTTTAAGAATTTTCTATGTCTTTGGAGGGGCCAAGCTGGGACACCCTGGGTTTGGGTGGCTGCCAGTGACACCACAGCCCTGGAATGGGCATGCTGGCCTCTGCCCATCAGACAGGTCTTAAGAAGCTGTTAAAAGCCGATGGGAGGAAGGGTTGCCTGGAGGGAAAAGGATGAGCTGGAACTAGGAGCTGAGGCCCTTTGTTTTTCAGCTGCTACAAAATGAGGGTAACACATAGCACACCATATAATTCCCATTCCTGCACAATGTATGCATCTAAGATAAGCAGATAACTGGGAGGAGGAAGAAAAAAAGACCGATTCAAGTACAAATGGGCAGCCCTTGGCCAAAACACATTACGTCACTAGTAGCATCTGTGCAAATTGTTCCACTTTGAGAATCTTCCTGGGTTCTGTTGCATAATTCTACTACACCATTAATAACATTCACTAATCTGCACTTAAACTCCCTTTGTACCCAGATGTTGATATGACCCCTAGCTAGTCACTCATGTCTAGTGATATATTATCTGTTAAACTCAGGCAGCTTTCCTCAGCTCAGAAACTAAAAATCTCAGGTGCATAAAGCACCTAGTATCTCAAATCATGAATCCATGTGTTTTTTGCATCCAACTCCTATCTGTTATTTCTCCATAACTGGGACACACTATGACTTATAGCCCCTTACCTGTCACCCTTAATTTGGGTCTGAATGTATGAGATTCAGCTGTGCATTTTAGATGCTACCGGCATTTCAAAACCTGGTGCAATATGAAGGTTTCCTTAGCAACAGTCACCATAGGAAGCCCTTTAAAGATGCCTTTCCTGACTCTTGTAATTCTGCTTTTCAGCAATTTATACAGGTAAATCAGATATAAAGTTTTGACGTCAACTTACAAAACAGCAGAAAAAAAAAAAGTGTATTGAGTTTGAATGCAAATAACTTATCTATGCATATTCTCTGAGAACATATCTCCCATTTAAGCTCATGGTATTATAGCCAGCAATTTGCACAAAAGAAAGAAGAAGGAATAACTTCTGGAAAAAGAGTAGCCAAAAAAAAAAAATTCATCTCTTCGAAGAAAGCTTATGTGCTCACCTTTCATAGGAATAAGCCACACTATATATTTATTATCTGTCATGTTAAGAAATTGAACAGCTGGTTTATGAACCGTTGAACTAGTGCATTACTTCATGATGCTGTAGGTTTAGTTGCAATTCATACTCTAGTCCATCTTTCATAATAATCTAATAATGAGGTATCAATTCATTACCTCAGCTTTGAAAGGAGAGTGTGGAAAATGCCATTGTTTCAGTAATGTCTCCAGTAATATTTTATTTTCTCTTTAATTATATCCTGAAAGCAAATCCAGCCAATATAGCTGCAGTGAAGTCACCACTTGTAAATGGCAAGCTAGCGGATCATTAATCAATAGTCTCCCTGCAAGGAGATGCCTCTTCTATGCTGCGCAAAACACAAGTCTGATTTTACAGGAGGCATATGCAATAAAATACCTACCACTAATATCTAATGTGATGATTCTGTTTTACTTGTGTACCTGCCACTGTGAAATATTACTGAAATAAGCTGTTTTCAAACCTGATGCTTTCAGCATCAGTAAATCAGCATTTCACTGGCAAGGAAAAAAACCCACCCTTATTTATGCAAGACCCCTTGCAAATATGTGCTATTTCTGGAAGAAGCAGCCATCCAAGTGTTTTTCTCAGAAAACACGGCTGTTGTCCACAACAAAGAATTATCCAGATCTCAAAGTGAGACAGAAACACAGGGAGTGAAATAAAGAATATAAGAAAAGCCTTCAAAGCTTTGTGAGGGCAGGGACCTCCTTATAACTCTGCTCTCTTGGGCTGGGGGCTGGCACGCTTTTCCTGTTGCTGTTAAGAAAGGTTTGTTTTCCCCTAGCATCCTATGGATTTTGCTCTCTCCCAGCCCTTCCTAGCACATTTCACATGTGAACCATTTAATAAATAAAAAATTTCTCGTTGATGAGACTGTAAACCTGTTGTGTGTTAACGCTGGCTGGGGGCCAGGTGCCCCCCAAAGCCACTCCATCACTCCCCTCCGCAGCAGGACAGGGGAGAGAAAGTGTAATAAAAGGCTCATGAGTTGAGATAAGGACAGGGAGAGAGCATTCACCAGTTACTGTCAGGGGCAAAGCAGACTCAACTGAGGGAAATTAGTTTAATTTGTTACTAATCAAATCACAGTAGGATAATGAGAGATAAACCCAGATCGTAAAACACCTTCCGCCCATCCTTCCCTTCTTCCTGGGCTCAGCTTTGCTCCCCATTCCGCTACCTCCTCCCCTCCAGCAGTGCAGGAGGACAGGGAACGGGGGTTGTGGTCAGTCCATCACACCTTGACTCTGCTTCTTCCTCCTTCTCAGGGGAGGATCCTCACACTCTGCCCCTGCTCCATCCTGGGGTCCTTCCCACGGGAGACAGTCCTCCACCAACTTCTCCAATGTGAGCCCTTCCCAGGGGCTGCAGCTCTTCACGAACTGCTCCAGCGTGGGTCCTTTCCACAGGAGGAATTTGTTTTTCTACATCTTGATGTCCAGAAATACACACCCAAAAAAGGCTGTCCCCCTCCAGAAGCAGCACCTCCTTCCCTTCTCACTACAGGGCCTAAGCTCTGTTCCACCTTTCCAACACCTCTTCCCATCCCTTCTGGGGAAAGGGAGAGCAACCAGGATACTGCCACTGGGACGATGTGCCCTGCAGAAGGTCAGCCCAGACACCAGCTGCTGTGGGGCACCAACAACTGCCAGATAACAGGAAATGCTAAAGCCACCTGCATGCCTTCAGGTATAACCACAGCAGAATATTTCACAAATGGTCAAATCCTTCAAAACCACATAGCAAATTTAGCTTTCAGATTGAAGTGTTATTTGTGACAGGGAGCACGGGTCTCGGAGTGACAGGAGCAGGGCCTTGACATACCTTCATTACAGATGCTAATTAACATCGGCTTCTGCATAGGACAACCATATTACGCTCAAACAAATCCTGCCTGATGCAAGAGACTCTGCCAAAAGGCCAGGTCTCTGCTGCTGTTTACACACTCTTTTTAAAGCTTACTTATCAAGACACACAAGTAGATGATATAGATTCACTTTTTCAAAGTGGCTGGAGTAAAGGCCTGCAAGTTTTGAAAGGTCAGTCATGGTTATTGACTGCTTCATAACAGTACTAAAAAGCCTTTTCATAGCAAAAGCACTTGATCACTGAAAAAAAAAATATCGATTCAGGCACCAGAAAATACCACTACGTAGGACGTGAAGAATACTGCAGAGCAGGAGAACTTAAACACACAAAGAACAATTCATAAAAGCTTTTCACAGCTGGGTTTAGATAAAAAAAGGATTATCAGATCTGTATGGGGTTTTTTTTAATTGCTAGCTGGACAAACCACTGCTACATTGTGTTGATTTTAAGGAGAAATATAAACACTTCTCCCCCCCCCTTCTGTGTGGTTTGCCCTCTGACTTTTCCCTCTCAGAGAAACTGTTTCCTGGCTTGTGGCAATTGAGGTATTCATGCCCAGGGAGTCAACTTCTCTCCACATCCATACCTAAACAAAACCTCATTTCTTAGCCTTTTGCATCATACCCAAGGCATGTGGGCACACAACGGTATGAACCTGAAAAACTGGGCAGCACCTTTCAG
>NW_010225135.1:53502-67019 GCF_000690775.1 Eurypyga helias
AGGTCATTCTTTGTTGCAATATGTATTTTGGTCTTTAAATATTAAGATGCTCATATTTGAGACCAAGTGGTTAAAGGTCAGTTCCATAGGCTGCACTGTAAATGCAGAAAGCTTCGCAAGCCACAGATGTCAGGAGTTTTCTTGAGTCTGCCAACACATACAAGGCTGCTTCAGGAAGGGGACATTTAAATGTCGTTCTGGACAACTGGATGAATAGACCAAGTGCCAAGTTGTCCCTCAGGGCTAAGTTCACAAAGTTCACAGCTGCAATGTTAACATGGGATGTCATCCTAGAGATACGGAAGATGCTTAATCCAGGATTAAGATATTACAGTACCTTCTTTTAGGTTTCCAACATGAAGTACAGATAGGTTTCTAAAGCTTGGGTGGCAAACAAGGACAATTGAAGTCATGAATCCTCTGAGAATGCCATAAGCAGAACTTACTTAACTTAGTATCACATATTTTCTGGAGTTAAATTCTGGAAGAAGAGCTTAGTTGGCCTCAAATAACATCACAGTCAAACAGATCTTACAGTTATGCACAGTAATACACAGCTACCTGGGACTGGTTTTTTGTGTTTCTGTAACGAAGGTGTAGATTTATATGAGCCTGTAAATGTTTGTCTTTATAAAGTCATTAAAGAAATAGAAACTGTGCATTCAGGTTTCTAAAGTTAGATGGGCTGGGACAACAGAGAGCAAGGGGCATTGCAAATTCACTATTTTTCTCTTGGAAAATCAATGAGCAAAAAAATGCCAACACAAAAATCAGAGAATTAAGCTGATATCTACAGAAACTGAATCCATCTCCTCTTGGCTCACCTACATTAACATCTAGAGAACTTCCCTGCAGGGAATGTGTGAAGTAAAAGATAACATATGGGTTTCTACTGCATTACAGACAGAAATTTCCATTTACCTGTTTGTAAATGTGGACAATATGCTTCATGAATTTCTTAGTGGACATTTTGACTGAGTTGCAAAATACAGCAACGTGAAATCCTTTCAGATTATGCCGTTACCAGGGTGCAGATCAGTGTGTAAGAAATGAGCTGTGGTGGCAGCTGTATCTGGAGTCAGCTTCTTCCACAGCTTCAGTGGTAGAAAAACCGTAAGAAACATAATTAGGGACTTTGAAAAGTGTAACTTATGACACTGAATAAAGCATGAACTTGGCTGGTATTTGCTTTGAAGCTTGAATAACACCTTATGTTTTCATATTTGCTACACAAAATGTACCTTGATCAGTATCAAAACAAGATGTCTTCCCCAAGGCAGTACTATTCCTGAACGCGCTGATGTCCATCAACAAATGCTCTTCAAAAACTTCTTAAGTGATCAAACAAGGTGAATTTGGGAATACATTTTGCATCAGTGTTCAGAATTCAAGTATACTTGCCAGGAAAATTCTTGGGTTTATTCCCTAATCAAAACACTGTCTTCCAAGGTCTGACAGGCAGTGAAACAGTTGCTTACTATCCATTGAAAATTCACTTGGTGTTGCTCAAGAGTAATTTCCAGGAAAGCAGCTCAGCTGATTACTGTCACACATTCTCTTTTTACTTTGCCACAAGAGGCCATTCACGTTTCAGTCATAAGGGCCATGATTCACCAAGCAGAGGTTACCCTTGCAGCCCATCTCCATTAACCACCAGTGGAGTGCACACAACCCCACCATCTTTTCTGGGGCAGAAAAGTCCCTTTTACCACAGTTATATCTGCAGGAGCTGAACACTTCTGCAAATACACACACACTTTCTCAGAGCATCACTACAGAAGAAAGACAGTGGTAATGGTAACAAGTCCAAAAGACGCTTCAAATCTCACATTATCATCAGACCATCCTGGAATCAAAAGATCCCTTAAATCAATACCTAAATCCCAATGCACTCAGTGCTGTACTAGCACATAAGTTAGTACAGTCTTTAAGATATGACAATCGAGGCTTTCTTTTTATATATATCTATTTATCTGCTATTCGCCTTCTTCTATTACTGTCTTTCCTTGATTGCCCTTTCTCTATTCAGCCTCACAAAGTCCAACAATAAAGACAAAGAAAATGTTGTTATAGTCTGAGAGTTTCATTTCTGAAAGTGATGATCTTTTATTTCATAAACTTAGGCAAAGTCCTATTTCTCTGTAAAGTTTCACCTTTTCTGCTGGTGAAAATGACAGACATCTGAAATTATTTATCAAAATGCTCATGCTGTGCAAGTGGGAGCTGAACCCTGATTTTTCCTTCTAGAGGCAGGCAACCTACCTAGCACACATGCTTCTAGACGTTAACCAGATACAACCATGTAATAAAGATGTTTTACCTTGAGCCTCTGGGTAAAGAGGTACATAAAGAGAACTACTTTAGAGCGATTTTGGAGAAGAATGAAATCCTGGCCTCACAGACACCCTTGGCAATTATTCCCATTAACATAGAGAGAGAGAGACAAAGATTTAAATCCCAGTACACAGGCTTTTCACCATAAAAAAGACAACATTTCGTTTTCTGACTCATGCACAGAAATAATTCGTGAACTGTTTATGTATGAAGAACGCATTTTTCACACCAGATAGCAAATGTCTTCTGAAAACTGAAACCATACTCTGTGGCAATGTTTGCTATATGTTCATTAGAGAAAGATTAATCACATGGGGCTAGCTTTTGAAGATGAGCTGTGTAGCACTTGGTTTGCAAGCTATTGTACCGAGCATATGTTTTCTGCTACGGTTGACAGGTGGTACTGTTTTTTTATTGAAAACAATTAACATCAGGGTCAAAATGGTTGGATGTTTTATTTTTTGGTTCCAGGTCTGCAAGAGCATGATTAAAAATAATAGACAGGTATTTAATTTTTAACTGTGTGCATAAGTAGTTAAGCTAGAAGCATGTTACATTGTTCATGCCTCAAAATGCAAATCCACATACTAGTGTGGAAAAGCCTTTTTCCCTCTGAGGTGACACAAGACAACATACGTAGAAATTTAGTAGTAAGTTTTAGCAGCATGGGGGGCCTGACTTGGCTTATAGACAGAGGAACCTCATGTATGAGGTGTGTCCAGAAGAAAGCTTTCCCCATGCTAACTCCTGCATTTGTGTGGCTGGTGTTTACTTGACCAGTTACAGGGTGATAAGGAGGGTTACAAACCTAACTCCTACCCATATCTGGGTTTTCTCTTCTCTAGCAAACACTTAAGTAAACACAGAATAGCATTTTCTTTCCTATTCTGAAGACTCCCAAAAATTCAGTAGCTCTTAAAATCCTAGGCAACATCTCATTGGAAAATCTTGCCCTGATTTCCCAAACTGACTAGTGACCTTTGCTTACAGAGAACAGAACATCTGCCCTTTAGCTCTGTCTTCAGGTGGCCCCCAATTGCCTGTTACTTTTATAAGTAAATAAATGTGTATAAATATCTTTCAAAATTTCAAATTGTAGATTTAAAAGCTGCAAGGTCTGTTCTTTCAAAAGAGAAATTTTTTGGTCTACCTTCTGTTAAAAGCACAGTGGATATTTGCAGTTTATTTTTTCTGCAGTCAACAAGGACAGAGAAACATGATTTTGCTAGGTGTTGAGAAATAAAAAGGAAAGTCTCAAATAAAGCAGTTGTGGGAATAAATAATAAGGGTAATACTGGAAGAGTAGTACAATTGGAGTTTTATTTACAAGGATCTTCACATTCTTTGGTTAACTAAAATGAACCCACAAAAATAAGGACTAAGTAGAAAGTTAACAAAATACTCACAGGTACTTACAGATTACCCTCAAGTCTGAAGTGCTTTTAGACAAAATACAGAGCAAATTGAACCAGTATTTTAAGTGCACTTGTATCATCTAGTGCAGACAGAAATGTGATAAAAATCCCCATCAAGCTAAAAATCCACCTAGTTTATTCATTTCATTGGGAAAAATTTGTACTAACTACAGACAAATCAACAACATGAAACTACCAGAATAAATCTCTAAGCAAAGCTGATCATTGACCTGCCATATTATGATCATTTCAACCAAAATTAATTTTAAAAGTTGTGCTGTTTTGTGTATTGGACCACCTAACACAAGAATAAAGGCTGGCACCTTGCTTAAACACGTTGCCAGATATGTGAGATAATAAACATCAGTGTAATGTTTAGCATGAAACCAATATCAACGTAGCTACTAAAACTATTAACTATGTCCACAGGTCTGATTTTCTAGCCAGCTTCAATACAGTATTAATATTACCACTGTTAAGATTTATTTCCTGACTTAATGTTCTATTTTAAATTTTAATTTCAAGCCATTTTGAACTCAGCATATAAACTGTCAGTTCAGAAAGCATGTTCATTAAGTTACAAAAATGGTCAGAAATATTTTAATCATCTGACCTAGAATTTTAAACCACCCATGCTGATTTTTCCATTAGTTAAGGAAAACACATACATAGGTAAAAAAAAATAGGAAGTCTCTGAAGTTTATTTAAAGTGAATTTTATTCATAGGGATTATTTGCCTTATTTAAATGGCTGTTGTTCAATCTGGGCTGTTACGAGCTCCAAGGTACTCTCTGTAGATGAATAGTAAGTCTCTGCAGCACTTATTGGATCAGCATACCAGTGTCTGAGGACTCAAATAAAAGCAGGCAATATACCTAAAACTCAGACACCCTCCCCTATTCATGCCTCAGACCTCAGCCACATTACTTGCTGTTGTACCCACACTAAAAGTGCTCCCTGCTTGGTACACGAGGCAGTTGTCTTCAGGACCTGTTCCCTCAAGCCAAATGCACACCTTAAGCCAATGTGTCATGTGAGTTCTTATTGCATGGAACATCTCTCTGGCTGTGAGAAGCTAACCTGGTGACGAGGAGAAACCCCATCCTGATGGGATAAAGACAACCTAATCCTTCTGCTTTCAGCAGCCAACACCAGCTTTTCATCACCGTGCACCGAGTGCTTCATCTCTGCTGGTTTACAGCACCTAAAATTCCCTGACCTTTTTCCAATCTCAAATGCATTTTGTGGCAGATTATTTTTAAGAAACCATAAAATAAAGCCAAACATTTTTCTTGAAGATGTAGGGCTTACCTTATGGCCAAGATAAAGTCTTTCCCTTTTGTGGGAACTCAGAATTCAGCAACCTTGCATCAGCATTCTGAAGCGTAAGGGGGACTGTGGGAACACAAGTCCCTTCATAAATCACTGAGCTCTCCTTTGCCAGGCAGCTATCCTTCACCTAGCACACAATAACATAGCTGACATTTCTCTTCCCCCCCAGGATATTCTGAAGCCAATTAATCTGTTGCACAGATTAATGAGACGAAAGACCATCCTGACAGGTAGAAAGCCTAGTACAACCATTTTGCCATATCTTTGTATTTTAAATGTAAGAAGTGAGCATACAGTATTGAGAAAAATTTTATTGATAAAAGCCAAATTGCAGATGGATAACAAATGAATCCAGAAGCCCTGGCATGATAGACTGATTCAGAGCCAAGATTCCCATTGTCTACTAGCTTTCTGATTATACTTTCAAAGGGAAAGGCTTTCTGCTGTGTTAAAATACCCTGACAAACACTCAGTGTTAAACTACCCGAGTAGCACATTGCTTTTGAGTATGAACAGTTAAAATGCACTCCTGTTAATAAGACTCTCAAAAATCAAGTTATCTTCACCCACTCACATTGTGCTTGCAAGTTTGATTCATTGTTTTGCAATACCACCTATGTTGGTGGGATCCAAGGAGTTTACTGTAGCTAATACATTATAATTTAAGACGGGATGTGGCAGACCAGTGTTATAATTAATTATTCTTACATTGCAACACCCACCAGCAGCAGGAACTACGCCCCAGACACAATGATCTCAATGGACTTGATACATTTTATCTGTATGAATGAGTGTTTTGACAGATCATGTGGTAGTATCTGCGATACTCTCCCAGAGTCTGCCAGTGCCCATCAGAACTGAATACTTTTAGTTTTGATAATTGTGTTTGGGGATTCAGGAGAACAGGATGGAATCATTTTGTTTGAAACAGGGGGCTGAAAAATTCATTTTCTACCCCTTACATATCAGAGGACCACAGCCTAGCCAGAAAGAGACAAGAAACCTCAATAGAAGAGCAATTTTCCTCCCATCCAGTAACTCACAGGAGCCTTTTATTTCCTTTTCTAGCATTTTTTGCTGGATGATCCTTCTCCCTGAAGCAGTCAAGCTGGCTGTGGGGACAGCAAACTTGACTTACAAATTTTCTCACACACCTGATTACTAATTCATAGAAAGAAGAGACCTAACCATGTCAAAAAATTTCATCCCTTGAATAATACTTTGATTTGATGCAGAAGCACCTCCATTATTGTTCCCAAATTTAAATCCTGATTTGTCTCTGGCCAACTACTTCAAACAGGACTACTTATTTTAAAAAAAAAAAAAAAAAATCAGGAACTGTGGAAAAGGTTTCACAGAAACTTATACTGCCTATCAAAAACAGCTCAAGTAATTGCACTATTTCCACCTTAGAATCTGCCAAGGCAAATAGTCTGTATCATAAGATAATGATCCACATCTCAGACTAGAATGAAACAGAGGGGAGAGCAAAAACAAAGAAAATGTAGTCCATGGTAGGTCTGAAGTGGAGGAACAGAGAGCTGTATTGTATTTACGTCATTCCGTATGCTTTAATGTAGACAACCATGTTTTAAGAGGATCCTCTCGTCAGACCTAGGTAACATGCCATCAAACCTCACTATGCCTTCCTATTCATAAGCCTAATGAAGTGTTCTTTAGGGGCACAACCTGTGTTTGAATAAAACCTTTTTGGCCCTGTCTTGATGGGAAGCCAAGGAAGCCTATTGTTTCACCTGAAAGATTGTTATCAAGGCTATTTCACCTTATATTAAAGGTGTGCCCTATTTCTTGGCATTTGCCCGACTTCATCTTTCTCTCTTGCCTCCTGCAAGAGGCCACTGCTTAGTTTCTGCACAGAACAAAATGCACAAATATCCTCAATTTATGACCCCTCGGGTCAGAAATGTGAATCCACTGACGGCTTGAGAAGTTCTCAGTCAGTACGTGTCTCCCCGCCTGGAAACCACCGCTCGAGCCGTCGATGCTCTCCGGCAGACAAGGCAGGCTTTGCTCCTGCGTCGCTGTCGGCCCCGGTGGAGCAGCACCGTGACGACACTCACTTTATCCACACAGAAGTGCGCAATACAGCTCCTAGCTAAGTGCATCGTTATAGAAGAAGTAGACTTCAAGTGTCTTGAAGAGACTGCACACTCCTGAGCAGGACTGGTGGAAAGCGAGCCACGCTAATGGGGCTGCCTAAAGGGTGGTCGGGGCTCAAACCCCAGCTTTCCTTACAACACGCAGCTAAACGACCCACAGCCTCAGCTCTGCATGGACCAGGGGGTTCACAGCCTGCTGCAACCAACGCACCCCAGGCCAGCAGGAAACAGGCACAGCCCCCCAGAGATGCCAGGCTTTAGGAAGGAGGATTCAGGCTGTGCTGCGCTGCCGCCCCTTCCATGTGCCAGGAAGGAAAACGCTTCAGCTTTATACAAGCAGATCGAACTTCTCTTGTGCCACGCCAGCTCTAATCCCATTGGAACGCAGGCACCATCAGCTTCCTCCCCATGCTGCCCTGCACTGCCCGTCCCCTCTGCCAGCCCCAGCCAGAGCAGGCAGGATGTCAACCGCACTGTGAAAAGTGGCCTATTTCACTGGAGCATGAACAAGTCTTTTTCTGCCCTCCCTCCTATTTCCCCTCTCTAATCTTTCCTCTTCTTACCACATGCTACAAGTGTTGTTGCAAATAAAAATTCCAACAAAACCACCCCCCTCTCCTGCCAAACCGTGTAAATTCTTATTCTAGCATCTTACACAAAAGATGCTCTTTGGCCCAAGGGGGACACAAATCAATATGCAGTTTTTGAGGTGATTATCTATAGTGTTCCTTATAGGCTGTAGCAACTTAAAACTGTAAAGAATGAGCTGGGGCTGTTTTGTCACCATTTATTATGTTGATTGTGCATTTATTCCTCGAAGCAGGATTCTGCTTAATGTTCTGTGCTTTGAAAAAGCCTGGCAGCTGGTGTAAATGAGTTATAGACCCATTTGCCACCAAATCAAAGCCCAGAGCCAGATCAAAGCCAGATTAAAAAAAAAAAAATCATTTTTCTGTCATAGACTGGATGGCTTCTTCTCTGCCCTGTAAATAAAAATTGATATTATTTCATCCAACTTCTATTTTCTCCTGATCAAAATATGATTATGTCTAATGCTATCCTGTCCAGGGCACTGAAGTTATACGAGATGTGAAAGCTTATTGATGTATTCAATTACTGGATGCTGCTCCATTGTCTGCTGAGCAGAGATGCTCACTTATCGGTTCTTTAGAGCCGTACACTTCTGCCTAACAAAGTCATAATTCCCACAATTACTTGCCTGATGGATGGAAAACAGAAATATCTCGCAAGTCCAATGCTGTTATCAGCTCTTCTCCATCTCAAAAATTGCTTTATATTAATGAGATTAGGGCTGTGAGAGGTATCACAAGATTTAATTATTTATATTTTTCCTCCAATGGCAGTAACACACTCAAGATTCTTGATCTGCATAACGATTTTTCTACAGTACAGTGCTTCCACAGTAAGAACTGGATGAAATGTAAAAAGCAATGATATGTAACCTTTCTAAAGGCTTATGTAACTAAGGGCTTACATATCTATTTTCCCACCATCTAGACATCTAACCCTTACACCACAACAGTTGTCACAAGAATCTTTAACAGAAACTGCGCTGAAAATAAGAGACACCCTTGCATTTAATTAGGCAGAGACACACAGGCTAAGCTCTCAGGAGCTAGTTGCATCAACTACAGGCATCCATACTATTTATAAACATAGTGAATATCAGTGACATTTTTCTCCCTATAGCTTTCCAGCAACCACTGCCCATGCTTTATAATTGAGTAATGGGTTGGCATATGCAGAATCCTGCTCTCCAAATGCCAATGCACTCCCACCTGTACTGTTTTCCTAGGAATCTAGCTGGAGGTTATACGACCACTGGTAGTGTATTTTTATCCCTACCTTAGGTCTAAGATTTTTTTCATCAAATAGAAACACCCTCTCTTGCTATAATTTACTCTGAGACAGACAAGGAGAAGTGTTTTCCACAGGGTTGTTCTGGGATGCTATCCCTGAAGTAAGCATTGAGATTTTAATATAAACGATATAGCTGTGGTAAAACACAACTGCCCTAAAGGCTGTTGAGGCTGGTTCCATGTTTATTATTATTTGTGTTATACAAAAAAGCATTTCAGCTTCATCATTATTAAACAGAGCAAGTTTCACTCCCACAAGGAGGAAGTTATTGTGGAAGTGAAGCACATGGAGATGACCCTGTAAGTATAGCAACCTGAAAATAATACTCCTGGTCCAAACTAGGCTACTTAGAAATGCTGGTGCTCCCTGAAGCATGCAAGCAAAATATTTAATTAAGAGATTAAATACTCCCTCCTTAACATTTAATAATGGGTGATGATCTTGGCTTGGTCCAGCACAGAGTGTAGTTTGCTGCTAAGGCTCCCTTGGCCCACCAGGAATGATTAGATCATTTAGCAGCTCTTTTGGCTCTCTTGACTGTGCATTGCATGCAGTTAGTGACATTTAATTCATCATCCTCGGCTCCCAGGAGGCAGAATGATGGAGCTTCTCAGATGTGACCGCACAGTCCTACGTCCTGCCACTCCTCCCACCTACTTGTCTCCATCTCTGACTGGCCGTCTTTCAGACAAAAGGGGTTAAAATGCCACTGCCACACAGATGATTTCAGCAGTATTTCTCTCTCTCAGCTCATCATTCTGTAGCAGTCTTGACTGCTGTCACCCTCCTTTATTATATATAGCAGATGACAGGAGTAATCTTTGGTTCAGAGTTGACAGTGTGTTTTATAAAATCTTAGCATGGTGTAAGCAGTATTACTTGGTATCACTGGCATATAGCTATGAGATACTCATACCCATGTCAGAGATAACCACATCTTCCCTTTAGACCCCACATCTATTTTGGATGCATTAATACAGCATTTTTGCCAGTGTTCAGACTGCTGTAGCATTTAAGGAGAGAAATCTGTTACACTTAAGTTCTATATACTGTGTTTCATACAGAAAAGCCAAATAGGCATTTTTCAGATCAGAGTAGTTAGAGCAGTATAGATAAAATCCTGAGACAACAGCTTTGATGACTAGACACCTGCAATTATTTAATGATTACTCTCTTTGGACTTGTACTTTTCTGCGTATCTCAAATATTGTTTTCCTTCTTTACTCAGGAGCCTGCAACTCTACTGTAAGAAACCGAGAATCAAGACCGTTCATCAGTATTTGTTTAGAAAGCATATGCTATCATATGAAGTGGAACTACTTATGACATTTTCAGAAAGCTATGAATAATCACACTTCATTAAAACTGTTGATTGAAACAGTGCTTTGCCATGACATTTTTAATCCATGGCATAAGCAAATGCAAATTGTACCTAGCAAAAGGAAAAACACACCCAAACTCAGAGTATTATACACCAAACTCTTCTGTCTACTGTAACCTAGATGTAAATAAAGAAAAGGAGTTGTTAAAGCCAATAGCAAAATTTCTATTGATCTCAGTGGGATCAGGTTTACTCCAGGTGTGGTAATTTCCTAAGGAATAAAGAGAATATGTTGTCTTTGGAAGGGAGCTCAAGGCTCCTTTCTATCACACATGGAATCTTTCGATAGCTCTACATTCTTCACATTAAAAAGCTGCTTTATTTTGCTGAATTCAGACTATCAGCTGACTCTGTTAACAAAGAAAACAGTAGTTTCATGCAATATGCATGCTGGGAATAAATCCATTTGTTTATAGAAATTGTTAAGACCCAGGAGTGTGAGAAATTGGAAGAATAAAATTTATCCAGCACAGAACACAGCACTGGTATAACAGAATATGGAGCAAATCTCCTCATACCCCATGTGGTGGGAGCTGATAGATTTATCACCTCTGCAGGCAATACCTATGGCTTATGAACTCAGTACATCTGAAATACAGGCTGCTATTTCCAACAGCCTAGGAAACCGTGCTCACGAACACCAAGATTCTACTTATTTCAGTCATTTCCAAGCGGGTTTCTTAGTGACCAACAGGAATGAAACAAAAGTACGTTATACAGAACAGTGTTTCACATCCTGCATGCCTGCCAGTTGCATTTTAAGAAAATTTAATTCCTTTTAAAATTCCTTGACTTTTAAATTAAGAAAGAAAAAAAAAACCAACCCTCCAAAAAACCCCTACTGACAGGGATGCTATTTGTGTGGCTAACATTTCAGGAAAAATAGTATTTAAAAAAAAAATATCAGTTAAGAACATGATCCAAATTCCAGTGGAAAGAAGGGCATCTTCATACAGGAGCTACCCACAGGAGACAACTCCCCACCCTGTCTGCAAAGCCTCTACCCTCTGCTATAAACATTTTCAGCCAGCATCCAAAACACTCTGCAACCTAGATGTCAGAACACCACTGGCCATGTAGGTTTTTCCTCATTTCCTAACCTTATTTCTTTAGTAAAACTACATACACTGATGTTTTCATGTGGCTCCACTTTCATTCAAGTTAGTAAAGAGGGAAAGTTGCACGAGTCCAGCAAACAGCTGGTCTAACTGAAACTTTGAACCTTGCCACAAGCTCAAAGATCCTCCTGGACTTACCCACTTCCCTATATCCCAGCTCCTGGTACTTTATGCCCTCAATCACTCTTCCCATCAGTCTCAGCCCAGCTAATCTTGGCAACAACACCATGAGTTGGCCACAGCTTTGAGACAAAAAGGACTGCCACACACATTTGATGTGAGCTCGCCAGAGACAGAATGTAAGTCCCTACACCTTAGTCCTAAAAAATCAAACACAGGTATTTCTTTAAACAGAAAAACAAAGGCAAATCCTATTCAACCCTGAATTAAAACATACTCAGCAAGATTGTAATCAGGCTGGAGTAATTTAGGCTGGATGGTATTGCTGAAGCTTATTTGCTCCACCATCATGCTCAAAGCATGGCCAGAAAGCCCTGCCCTATTCTCCTAAGCCTGCAAATATTTATAGTATTTATCTGAATAACACATGCCTATTCTCCATGAGACAACAAGTACATCCCTGGAATGAGGGCACAACATCTGCCGAATTTCAAAGGGCTACACTAGAGCTTTCAATTAGAAGCATTCAATTTTGACCTTAAAAAAAACCCATGGCCATTTCTCACTGGGCTTTCTGACTAACATTCACAGGCAAGTTTGGTCAAGCCAGACAGGTAAAGAACTTCCTCTCAAGCTGGCACAAGTTTGCCAACATTACAAGCAACTGAAAATGGGGTGCATATTACTTCTTGAGGCTGACTGATGTTTCCCTATGTCACTGTTTTCATCTTGCATAAGAGACAAATTTACGTATTCTAAGAGACTGCCTCTAAATATTTCTCAGTATTATGCATTTACCCATCTGATGGCTCAGACAAAATTGTCCCAAAAAAAGGCACTGCTATTAAGTAGCAGCAATTCCAGTTGGATCATAGTAAATTCTGTATTCTCAATTTTTGAGTATCATTCGGCCTCTCAGTTATTTTTGAAAGCCAGTAGCAAAGTTACAGGAATAAAGAAGGTGCAAGATATGACAATATCTTGAGGTGAAGAAAAAATGAGAAATGCACACACTGAAATAAATCCTCACTGATGCTTTCCATATGCCATTCATTTCGGACCTAATCCAAAATCCACTGAATTCAGAAGAATCACATTCATTATATTTGGATAAAGCCATTATTCATGAAAATACTTCTGCTTCCAAGCATGCTCTGATTAAACATAATAATACATCCACATCTCACAAGCAGCAAATAGTCAAAGCAAACAATTTACGAGCTTTATTTACAAGATCTGTGCAGTGAATACCTAGGAATAAATAATCCCTTTGCTGAAATCAGGGTCAGCTCACACAAAGGGACAGAAAATCAGGACTAGATCAGGAGCAAATTTATTTCCGTTGCATGGTTTAGCCAGTTCTCTGTCTAAACTAGCTGGACAGAAGTTGAGTTGACTGAGTTAATTTGATTGGGGTTGTTATCTCATGGCACTGCAGGACTTTTAGACAGGGGAATATAAGTTTTAAAAAAAAAAAAATGTATCCCTCCTTTCTCCCCCCAGCGTCCCCCTCCGCCAGAAATTCCTTTTTTCCCAGAACATCACTAAAGAGCACAGGCAGGACAGCTTCCGCTCTGACACCTGGAAGCAGACAGCAATTTGAGGAACCATAAACCCCGTATAAACAGCCGTGTTATACAAAACAGCGTCCATCTGTGCTGCATTCAGGGAACTGCTGCACTGTCCCCCACAAAAACTCAGCCTGGCTTCACGCCTGCCAACACAAGGATGCCATGCAGCGAGTTATTAGCGTTCAACGCTGGCAGCAAACGACCACACTGGCTTTTCCCGCCGTGCCCCAAAAGAAACATAAATG
>NW_010225135.1:67050-72157 GCF_000690775.1 Eurypyga helias
CCCAAAATGACAGATAATTGCCTTGTACAAAAGCATATGAATTCCACAGAAGCATTGTCCAAGATACCAGGGAGATGTAGGATGCTCGGCTGCCCGGGAACCATCAGCTGGAGCCCCACACATGGATGCTCTCCTTTCTTTACACACTTCATAGTGTCATTCTCTGCTGGCAACTGCTTTTCAGAGCTCTGGTTTCAGTGAATTTTTAGCATATTCATTAAAAAACTTGGACTAAAGCTACTGCCTTTCTGCCAAGCAGTTCTGTTCGTGAAGGTAATGTCATTGGTGGAGATATTTATTTTGAAAAATCAACCTTTCAAGCTTATATTGTCCAGTGATTGTTTAAACAAACTCACATACCTATATCCTGCAGAACTATTTCCCATTTAGATTAGTACTACTCCTAGTTTAAGCCAGAGGTGAAGTCTGAGACTTCTAGATTTGTTTACTGGCTGACAGGAAAGTTTTCATGCTCATTTTGTCCCCAGAAAACAGTCTGATAAAATAGTGAAATACACATGTCCCTTATAAATACAATTTCTAGAATGCAGCATGAATACTTAGCTTATTCTGATTAATTTTTGAAATGTACAATTTTATTTCTGCAATAACATGTAATATTTTAATGCTGTAAAATAGCATTCCCAGGATGTTAAATTACTATCAACTATACCTTTTGCAAGTTTAACTTAACTTGCTCTAGGAAAAAAAAAAAAAAAAAAGAGGCAAAAAAAAC
Source organism: Eurypyga helias (assembly GCF_000690775.1). Classification (NCBI taxonomy): domain Eukaryota; kingdom Metazoa; phylum Chordata; class Aves; order Eurypygiformes; family Eurypygidae; genus Eurypyga; species Eurypyga helias. The sequence goes on from NW_010225135.1 coordinate 67,787, forward strand.
TCTTCAGCAATTAAATACTGTCCCAGAGGTAATTACAAATATTAAGGATACTAAATAAGAATACATTTAGAAGTTCTGGAAGTCCAGTCTGAAGCAGTAAAAGAAAGAAGTAGTCATGAAAATAGAACATAGCAAATAGCTGGATTTCAGAAACAGCTAAAGACATTTAACACAATAATAAAATTTGTTCCAACTCCTTTACTATAAAACAAAAGCTGTAGCACTTCCCTAAAACAAAGTTAGTGCTAAACAGCAGCACCTGCTTATGCTCTTCACTTCTGTATGACAAATTCATAGACAGGAAAACTTTAAACTCATTTAAGTTCGCAATTTTAACAAAATTAGAACTGAACTCATGCCAGGTCTGAAAACCATCTAAATCTGGTTGATTTTCAGTGAAATAACCACACATGATTTGTTTTTTCTGTAATACTGCCTTTGACTCAACTCTGTTGTGGTATAGAGGGTCATAAATTTTAAGCCTCAAGAGGTATTTATGGTGTCATACTTTTAAAATGCTGATATTCTGCTTTACAATACTTCTCCCCAGAAATCTTCCAAGCCATAACATTCTTAACCACAGAGTCAGTTTGAGGGGATGGAGTTCTTAAGATGACCCTCTATTAAAATTCCTTGCAACAGTATCATATTATTTGGCAATAATAGCAATAATCATTAAATCCAGACAAAAAACATTTTGACAGAAATCTGGGAGTTTGACCAGGGAGAATATTTATGAAAAATATGCAGTTTTATTTTAAAGAAGCTTTCCTTGGAGAAAGAACTTATTCTGATTGCTTTTGGTTTACAAAAACAAGAAGTTGACATTTTCTGCAGGAAGTACAGCATTTTCTGATTAGCTCTAATAGCCACCTTTGGGAGATGCTGCAATTTATCCCAGCATTTGAAGTAGTTGAGTGTCATTAATTGCTATTCACCAGGGTATTCAAGGCACTTGGTACCTGGTAAAGATAGGAGCTAGAAATCAGACTGCAGGCCAGGACTGAACAAAACACTTCAGCACACAACTGAAGGCTGAGCTGAACACAAGCCTCCCGTGCTTTGTTGAACAGGAATTCTGCTTTGGAAACCCCAGCAGATGTGTCAGACCAAGTGCTAGCTTAAGCATCTGGTAGCAAAACACAGGTCCATTATTTATTTTTCTAGCTTCAAAAGCTGGGGCACCTTTTTTATACATAAAGAGTTGCTAGAAAGTTTTCCAATATATTTTTCCCCTGTGTCACACTTTTCTTTCTTTGTGTTTCTCAAAAATACTTCCTCCAAACTAAATATAACTCAGCCTGATATTAAAGCCACATCATTTTTTTACCCTGATAAACCAGATCTTGATAATGCCAAAGCTACAGTAATATGTAATTTTTGTCAAAAGAGTCACTTATTTCATTTCCCATCCTCAGAGATGTGCTCTCTAAGTCGGTTTCTGATGGAAACAAATGAAGGTAGTGATTTGTCTTGAATAATAAAGCACCTGCAGCTGTTTGCAGCATTTAGAATGATGGCTTATCATTAGCAGAAACACTTACATATTCCAAGCATCCTACATGCCTTGCAGGTAGGATGCCAGGGTCTGTGTCATTTACCTTAGATTTTCATCATTTTCCAGTAACAAGAACATCAAGGATGCAGCACATACATCACTTGCCCAAGAGTCTGGATTCACTCTAGATAGTGACCTTCAGACATGTCCCCTCTGTCCCCAGAAATGTCCCCTTAGACTTGAATCATGTCAAAACCTATAGACTAGAACGTCCTTCTGTGTCCGAGAGGTACTGAGCATGGTGGGAACCTGGTCTGTGGCAAATGCTAAGTAACTTCAGCAATGATTTGAGAGGCAATTGTACATGGAGATATTCTTCAAGCTGGCAAAGCTTTGAAGACCAAATGCCAGGTTTGTCTGTCTTTGTTCGTAACCATCCCAATGAGGTGAGACCTGCACATATTCCTGTGCAGACCTGAGCACAAAGCAGCAATAATGCTGGAGAACTGCATGTGGGGCTGTGCCAGCCAACATCCATGGGAACTGGCAGCAGCTTTTACAGTGTAGTCACATGGCAAGAAACCCAACTTCATTCAAAATGGATTAACTCATTACAGAAAACATGAGAATAAATTGCAAAGAAATGCGTGAGGGATTTAAGAGAGTTAGTGCACTAAAATACTACGAAGCTCCTGAATGACTAGAAAGGATGAATTTGTAGCAGTATAATTTACAATTTAGAAAGTTCAAATAATTACACATGAACCGCTAAAATATTCATTAAGGGAACATAAGTTCCCTTTACTTTATAGAATAGCTTTAGTTTTTCAGCAATTCCATAAACATAGCCAGGTGAATCAGCTACTTGTCGCCACCATTCAAATCTTTGGTAATCTCTTAAGAAATAAAAACTTCATCCAATTAGTGTTTCACATGGTTGTGTCTTTGAGTCATCATTATCTCCATGTGCAAACTCAAGTTACAGCTCCAGTGAAAAGCTAATATGAGATCAATTACTATAATTAACAAGATCAATAATAGGTTAACAATAATGCATTTTTCTTCTTAGGATAAATTCTCTTACATGGTCTTAAGCTCAAACAGATCCACAGCTGAACACAGCAATATTAATATCAGGAAGACTCAGGGCACCAGGTCAAGAACGTAAAAGCCTTAGTGCCAGTACTTAAGGGAGTCCCGTCTCCGTCTGACATCCTGGCTTTGCCCAGGACAGACAGTAATCAAAGCGCAGAAGCTACTGGGGCCAAGTTTCACTGCCCTCCATGCAGTGGCAGGAGCTGTACCTGCTGCTAGTTTCAGCATGATGGTAAACAACATTTGGTTGCTGTGTCTCTGGGCATCCTGCACAGCTTTTTTGTGTCCTACTCTCAGTTTATCTCAGCTTAGACACCACTGCCTTTGATTTCCTCCTACCCATGAAAGGACTCTCCTAATTGCTCTACTTGTTGCCCTCCCAAGCAGAAACTCTCAGACATTACAAATGACATCTTATTGCCCTGCCAGTCTGACAGACCTACCTCCACCCATCTGGAGGCAGACAGAAGCATCCTCCTCAAGACAATTTCATATTTGCTGCATGCCATATACTATGCATCATCATCCTAGCCCACCACTGCTTTCTCCCAGAAGAATGAAGGGAGCCTAACCTCCTCTTTGGCAGTATGGGGGTCTGTGCTGTGGAGAAGGGTAGTAGTTTTGGACAAACTCAACCAGCTTTCCCAGATAGCTCAGGGAGAGGGTAGAAATGCCACCAGACACAAAGAAGCAACAATCTGCAGACAGCAAGAGACCATGCTCCCTTGCTGAAAGGCTGATTTTAGTAATCAGGAGACTGCATGGCTGTATTTACACAGTCAGGGCATGGGAGAAGAGCTGGGAGCTTATGCTCAATAACCTGGCAGTCTACTGATGGCCCTCCCCTGCTTCCTTCTTCCTACCTTGAGGTGGGGACTCTGGAGGCTACTGGGCACTCCAGCCTTCAGATGCCCCATCAGGGCCCCTGCAGCCGAGGCCTGCAGTGCTGCACGCTTCTGGATCAGCACTGGCCTCCTGTTGGCTTTCTGGCCAAAGCATCCCCTTCCACCTGATACAAGCCATTCCCTGTTCTTCCTTCTGTTCCCATGGAGGTTAAGTTCCTGATGGCAGTCTCCATCACCCTTACAGCAGCCCTCACAAACAAGCACAGTGCAGGCAGGACAGTGGGGAGAAGTGAGGGGCTGTGCAGGACCACCACTTCTTCAAAATGCTTTATGAAAACCAACCTCAGCGCTGGCAAAGGATTGGAGCCCTCATGGGCAAGTCTCTTGGGCCACATCCAGAAGCTGAGGGAAAAGCTCCTCTCCCTTGCACAGTGCTTGGAAACAGCCACACTCACACATGGAGTTAAGTTAGAGAAACTTATTTATAACACACCAACAAATGATAGGGGAAACTCTCCTTCTTTTGCTCCCCACAGAAGAAATATGAAATCATAGAAAAGTAGTTCTTGAGAAGTCACATAATGTGTCCTCAACCCCAAATCAACATCAAATCTATTCCTAGCAGATGCTTCTCTAATCTAGCCTTTAGAAGCTCTGAGGATGGAGGTATTTTTTTTACCCTGCTTGGTTAGGCTATGCATAAAAGTTAAGAGATTTTAGGTAACAGCATGCAAGCTGCTACAGCAAATTTTGCAAGCCTGTGCACAGGGCTATTATCATATTCCAATATTATTAGCTTTTACTTTTGCTGTGGGTTGCTGAACTAATACGAAATTCTGATTGCATTTGTGCTGCCAGTGGAAAAGCTGGAAATCAGTAAACACACTAAGAGCATGTGTCTGCGAGAGCACCAGGCAAAGGACTGGCACAGGG